>NW_004444107.1:1587440-1588726 GCF_000243295.1 Trichechus manatus latirostris | reverse complement strand
GGCGGACTGTGTGTTCTTTGTTGTTTGCTCGTCTGTGTGCTCAATACTTTTCGCCTCCTTCTCCAACTGGCAGGGTCAGTCACTCAGATATGGTACAGCAGGGCAGGTCTAGCTGAAGAGGAGTTACTGGGACGGGTTGTTTGTGGCACTTACTACAGCCACCAGGGTGGGTAGGTAATCACTGCAGGGCAGGTTACAGTAGGCCATGCCTGTACTGCCTTGTGGTGTGATGTCAAGCGCATGGTGCAGGTAGGCAGGATGCAGCGGGGAGATTGTTATGTGTGGAGCTAAGATGTATATGGGTGAGAGGAGAGAGGAACAGGACCCAAAAACATACAAACAAACAAAAAGAATGCTAGGGCATCTTGCCGTTGGAATGGAGAGATGAGAGACTATGAAATGGAGAAAAACAGAAAGGGGAAGAGGGAGAAAAGAAAAGAATGAATAAATAAAAATCAGAAAGGTTAAAGAACCGCAAAGTTCCCAGGGATCCCACCGATGCAGCTATGAGGTCTGGGGAAGTCGCTCTCAAGTGTTGCCGTACAGCCTGGCTAGAAGGCGTAGAGGAGGTATACAACGCCTGGTATTCAGGGATCACAAAAAGAAGGAAGATATAGAGAGACGAGAAACTGAGCAATGTAGAAAGACAAAATGGGTGAAAGAGGGAAAACAAAACAAAACAAATTTTTAAAAAAAAAGCAAGAAAGCCCCCCCAGAAAAACAGAAAGAAAAAAAAAAACCAATGAAGAAAGAAATGTTCTCAGGGATCCCTCTGCACGTCTGTGGAAGCTGAAGGGGCATTTCTTGCCAGGTAGCTCCACCTGACCAGAAAGGGCTCCCAACTCAAGAAAAGGAAAAGAAAACAAACAATCAATCCAAAACGAACGAATGAACAAAAGCCCCGGGATCCCACCAGCACGCTAGCCCAGACTGGGAAGCAGCTCCACACTTGAATGGAGCTCCGCAGCCCCTCAGGAAGAAGCAAAGGTGGCACACGGAGCCAGGCACTGAAGTGAAAGGAGGGGGAGGCAGTGAGAGGCAAGCAAGAAATCCAAAGAAGCAGGAAAAAAAAAAAAACAACAATAACCCCAGCAGCCAACAAATGGCACTCAGAGAGCCAGCTAGTGCGGGCTGGTGTTTCTGGGCAAGAGACTGTGTCCGTGGGAAGCAGAGGAGGCCGAGTGTGGGTGAAGAAGGGTAGAGAGTGGGAAAGCATATATCACAAATTGCCTGCGCTCTGCAGCCCCTCAGGAAGAAGCAAAGATGGCACACGGAGCCAGGCACTC
>NW_004444107.1:1585657-1587125 GCF_000243295.1 Trichechus manatus latirostris | reverse complement strand
GATGGTGGATCCACACTGCGTTAACTGGTAGGGGACCTCTGCATGAATCTCTCCTCGCTCTCCGTTCTCTGTCAGTTTTCTCACTCCATTTGGTGTTTGGCTGAGTTCTTTATCTCTTCATTTGATGTTTTAGGGTTTCAGGATTGTTGTATTCTCTGTTTGGCTTAGTTTTTCGGATCTTTGCTGTGGAGGGACAGCGTGGTGCTTCTGCCTAGAGGGCCATTTTGCCAGAACTCCGAAAAGTCGTCTTCTTTTTCACTAACCATCTACTTTACCAAGCATGAGGTTCTTCTCCAGGGACTGGCCTCTCTTGATAAATTGTCCAAAGTATGTGAGACATAGTCTCACCATCATTGCTTCTAAGGAACATTCTGGCTGTACTTCTTCCCAGACGGATTTGTTCAGTCTTCTGGTGGTCCATGGTATATACAATATTCTTCACCAACACCATAATTCAAAAGCATCTATTCTTCTTCGGTCTTCCTTATTCATTGCCCAGCTTTGGCATACATATGAGGTGATTGAAAACACCATGTCTTCAGTCAGGAGCACCTTAGTTTTCAAGGTGATATCTTTGCTGTTTAATATTTTAAAGAGGTCTTTTGCAGCAGATTTGCCCAATGCAATGTGTTGTTTGATTTCTTGACTGCTGCTTCCATGGGTGTTGTTGTGGGTCCAGGTAAAAGGAAATCCTTGACAAGTTCAATCTTTTCTTCATTTATTATGATTTTGCTTATTGGTCCAGTTATGAGGATTTTTGTTTTCTTTACGTTGAGATGTAATCCATAGGGAAGATTGTGGTCTTTGGTCTTCATCAGTAAGTGCTTCAAGTCCTCCTCACTCTCAGCAAACAAGTTTGTGTCATCTGCATAACAATCTGCATAATGCAGATTGTTAGTGATTCTTCCACCAATCCTGATGCCCTGTTCTTCATATAGTCTAGCTTCTGATATTATTTGCTCAGCATACAGATTGAGTAAGTATAGTGACAGGATACAACACTGATGCACACTTCTACTGATTTTAAGCCATGCAGTATCCCCTTGTTCTGTTTGAACAACTGCCTCTTGGTCTAAGTACAGGTTCCTCATAAGCAAAATTAAATGTTCTGAAATTCCTATTCTTCCCAATGTTATCTTCACATAGTTTGTTATGATCCACACAGTTGAATGACTTTGCATAGTCAATGAAACACAGGTAAACATCTTTCTGGTATTCTTTACTTTCAGCTGAGATCCATCAGCAACACACAAGCTGCCACGGTGAGAAATACGGACAGACGTGGAGATACAATAGTTTAATTTTGATGAATTCCCATTTTTCTATCTTGTCTTTTGTTGTGAATGGTTTTGGCATCATATATAATAATCTATTGTTAAATATTAAGTCTTGAAGCACTAACCATATGTTTTCTTAAAAGAGTTTAATTGTTTTACTTCTTACTTTTATGTCCTTGATTTATTTTGAG
>NW_004444107.1:1574878-1585488 GCF_000243295.1 Trichechus manatus latirostris | reverse complement strand
ATATAGTGGTTCAGTCGTTAAGAGCTCCACTGCCAACCAAAATGTTGGCAGTTCAAATCCGCCAGCTGCTCCTTGGAAAACCCTATGGGGCAGTTCTACTCTGTCCTATAGGGTCAGTATGAGTTGGCATCGATTCGACAGCAATGGGTTTGGTTTGAGTTTTTATATATATAGTATGTGGGAAAAAAATTTCTAGCATCATTTATAAAAGATACTATTCTTCCTTATTCAAGCCAGATTCAGAAGAAGACGCAGAACCAGGGATATCATAGCTGATGTCAGATGGATCCTGGCTGAAAGCAGAGAATACCAGAAATATGTTTACTTGTGTTTTATTGACTATGCAAAGACATTCGACTGTGTGGATCATAACAAGTTATGGGTAACATTGTGAAGAATGGGAATTCCAGAACACTTAGTTGTGCTTATGAAGAAATTGTACCTAGATCAGGAGGCAGTTGTTCAAACAGAACAAGGGGATACTGCATGTTTTAAAGTCAGGAAAGGTGTCTGTCAGGGTTGTATCCTTTCACTATACCTATTCAATCTGTATGCTGAACAAATAATCCGAGAAGCTGCATTATATGAAGAAGAACAGGGCATCAGGATTGGAGGAAGACTCATTAACAATCTACATTATGCAGATGACATAATCTTGCTTGCTATACTAGTTATCTAGTGCTGCTATAACAGAAATACCACAGGCAGATGGCTTTAACAAATGGAAGTTTAGTCTCTCACAGTCTAGTAGACTAGAAGGTCAAGGTGCCAGCTCCAGGGAAAGGCTTTCTCTCTCTGTTGGCTTTGGAAGGTCCTTGTCATCAATCCTCCCTGGTCAAGGAACTTCTCAGCACAGAGACCCTGAGTCCACAGGATGAGCTATTCTCCTGGTTCTTGTTATTGGTGGAATGAGGTCCCCATGTTTCTCTGTTCACTTCTTTCTTTCATATCTCAAAAAAGATTGGCTTAAAATACAATCTAATCTTATAGATTAAGTCCTGCCTCATTAACATAACTGATGCTAATCTCACCTCATCAACATCATAGAGATAGAATTTACAACACACAGGGAAATCACAACAGATGACAAATGGTGGACAATTATTCAATATTGGGAATTACGGCCTAGCCAAGTTGACAGACATTTTTGGGGGACACAATTCAATCCATGACACTTGCTGAAAGTGAAGAGGACTTGAAGCACTTACTGATGAATCTAAAAGACCACAGTCTTCAGTATGGATTACACTTCAACATAAAGAAAACAAAAAGCCTCACAACTGGACCACTAAGCAACATCATGATAAACAGAGAAAAGATAAAACTTGTCGAAGATTTCATTTTACTTGGATCAACAATCAACACCCATGGAAGGAGCAGTCAATAAATAAAAAGACACATTGCATTAGGCAAATCTGCTGCAAAAGACCTCTTTAAAGTGTTAAAAAGCAAAGATGTCACCTTGAGGACTAAGGTTTGCCTGACCCAAGCCATGGTGTTTTCAATCACCTCATATGCATACAAAAGCTGCACAATGAATAAAGAAGATGGAAGAAGAATTCACAACTTTAAATTGTAGTGTTGGCAAACAATATTGTATATACCATGGACTGCCAAAAGAATGAAAAAATCTGTCTTGGAAGAAGTACATCCAGAAAGCTCCTTAGAAGCAAGGATGTCAAGACTACGTCTCACATACTTTGGACATGTTATCAGGAGGGATCAGTCCTTGAAGAAGGACCTCATGCTTGGTAATGAAAAAGGTCAGTGAAAAAGAGGAAGACCTTCAATGAGATGGACTGACACAGTGGCTGCAACAATGGGCTCAAGCATACCAACAATTGTGAGGATGGCACAGGACTGGGCAGTGTTTTCTTCTCTTGTACATAGGGTAGCTATGAGTTTGAACCAACTCGAGGGCACCTAACAACAGCAACATTCTTTCCTAATTGAGTGGTCTTGAAAATTAGTCATAAATCAATTGACTATAGATGTGTGGGTTTATTTCTGTACTCTCAGTTCTATTCCATTGATTAATATGCCTGTCATTATATCAGTACCAGGCTGTTTTGAATACTGTAGCTTTATAGTATATTTTAAGATTGGGAAACATGAGTCCTCCTATTTTATTCTTCTTTTTCCAGATTGTTTTGGATATTTTGGGCCTATTGCAATTTCATATAAATTTATCGACTTTTTCATTTCTGCAAAGACAGTTGTTTGAATTTTGATGGGGTTTGTGTCTAATCAATAGATAGCTTTGGGTAATATTGAAATTTTAACAATATTAGGTCTTCCAATTCATGAACATGGAATGTCCTTTTATTTATTAGGTCTTTTTTAATTTCTTTTGTAATGATTTATAGCTTTCAGTATATAAGTCTTTCACTTCTTTGGTTAAATTTATTCCTAGGTAGTTTTTTTTTTTTTTAGATGCCGTTATAAATGAAATTTCTCATTGCTATGTATTAAAACCCTATAGCGTTTGTGTTTTGACCTTCTATCTTACCATTTTGTTGAATTCATTTATTAGTTCTAGTAGCATTGTTGTGGAGTTTTTGGTTTACTACATTTGGGATTATATCGTCATCAAAAAAGTCTAGTTTTATATCTTCCTTCCCAGTTTGCATACATTTTATTTCTTTTTCTTTCCTAATTGGACTAGCTAGGATTTCCAGTACAATACTGAATAGCGGTGGTGAGAGCAGACGTCCTTGCCTTTTTCGTGATCTAAAGTGGAAAGCTTCCAGTCTTTCTCCACTAAGTATGATGTTCCAAAACAAAAAGCCCTTTGTCACTGAGTTGATTCTGACTCATAGCAGCCCTATATTAGCCTGGGATTTTTCGTAATTTCCCTTTATCAGATTAGCGAATTTCCCTTCTATCCCTAGCTTGTTGAGTGTTTTTATCATGAAATGATATTGGATTTTGTGAAATGCTTTCTCTGTGTCGATTCAGATAATCATGTGGTTCTTTTCCTTTGTTCTATTAATTTGGTGTATTATGTTGATTGATTTTCTAATGTTGAGCCACATTTGCATTCCCAGAATAAATCACACTTGATCATAGTGTATAATTTTTGATTTAATGAGATCACCATTTATACAATTATTCTTTTTTGCAACCTGGAGTGGTCTTTCACCTTCGTTTTTCTGCTATATAAATCAGCTAACATGTCTTGTCACTTCAGCTTCTAAACTTGGTTACATCTTTTTCGTCCACGTATTTGTTTCTGCCCTTATGTAGCTTCTCATTACCCCTTGGGTGTTCATAGTCATTTATCAACTTTTCCTTACTTAGAGTTTCCCTTGTTCTGACCTGTCCTGCATAAAATTGCCAAAATTATTCTTCTAAAGTGCACATTTGATCATTTATTTCTCTCGTTCTTAAACTGTCAGAATGTCTTCTTCCTTAACTCTAACCCGCAATGTTCCACACCTGTGACAGAAATTGCCAAATTCTGGACCTCGAATAGGAATATACCAAATTCTATTCTCAAGTTTAGTCAGATAATTGGTTATGCAGAAGCATTTGTGTGTGTGTGCTGTTTATCTTTTTGTTGTTTGGTGATTTTAGCAAAATTTTAAAATAATATTTGGTTTAAAATTCTCCATGTGTAGTTGCTTCTGCCTAGCTTTTGTAGTCCTCTTTTTTAGGATCATAGGCTATCTTACTAGCTTTACCTTCTACTAACTGCCTTCCCAAACTATCGTCATCTCCCTGTATGACACTTATAGGTACATTTATATGTACACTTATACGTACTTTATATGTACACTTACATGTATCAATTACTAGCTTTAGTAAAAATCAGAAAAGATATTTTCTGAATTTATATTTTTAATGTTTAAATACTCTTAGATGACTATTATACTTTCAGTTCTGTTATCTTAATTGAATCTGCAGGGAGTTCTGAGGCCAGCTTGGGCCAGCTGGTTCTTCTTAGAAAGAAAAGACCCCTCCAAGGACAATGGAACCCATGCTAGACCTTATCATTTACTGAACCTTGAACAAAAGTCCACATGGAAACTCACATACGCTCTAAAAATTTCAATAATTTATTCTGTTTACAAATTTTGTAGGTTTTCTAAAAATTATCTTCTTTTTTCAGTTAAGCTTTTTATTTCTCATGAGTTGGACTTTCATGTTTTCTATATCATAAGCATTATTCTAGTTGTAATTATTTATTCTCAATGACATAAAAACTTAAAATAAAATATGTAATAATGCCAACTTTGAATATATTTTTATAAAACTGTAAATTAATGTATGAATTTACATAATGAAAATTATTTTTATTTGTACTTTCAAAGGACATTTTACTTTTTTAATTATGAAAATTATGTTAAAATTAAAAGCATGATATAACAAATAAAATGCCAAATTTTTCATAAGATTATTTTTATTTGTTTACATGCAATTAAAAGTATAAAAGTAAAACTACTTCCAATTCTAAAGCTTCAAAGTCATCCAGTTGAAAATGTAAAGAATGATATTACACTTCATGCGTATTATATCTATAACTACATATATGATTTCAAGCGTAAGATTAATTGTTTAATAATACAAATGTTCATCAGCCTCCATTTGCCACTGTTGTGAAAATTATTTTAATTCATGAGTTCCTCTAGAATCACAAATGGTAACATCAACATAAGCAAGAAAACAGATGTCTGGAACCACTGGGAATCAATACCTAATTATGCAAGTATCTATCGCATTCTTGCTGTCTGAGAATAAGAATTTGACAAGTTAATTAATTTGTCTTTCCTCCTATCTAAAGATATCCATCACTCAAATTGTATACACACTTTAAGTCAATATCTATGTTTAACATTGGTAGGAATTCAGTATGCAAATCTTTATGGCAATCTGATGCAGTTGCAGTTTGCTTTGAGGTCATAAGACTCTTGCCCTATATAGAGGCCTCTTTCTTTAAGGCCTGAAAAATGTTATCACCAGAGCTAGTGTTTAGATTCTGCCTAGTGATGACCGCTAGACTTGGTGTGACTGAGCTGCTCATGTGTCGGCTAATAAGTATAGACTTTTTGTGCTTGTGAATTATGTCCTCATAAATGCTGGGCCCCTCCTGCTGGGATTTACAGGCAATACTAATGGAAGCAATCCATAGGTTTCACAAATTCTGAATGTTCTACTAGTTCCTCCTGGTAGCTTTGTGACCTGCACAAGTTCTAAGTTACATATGAAAAAATAGACTTTTATCTTAAACTAAATCTTGACAAAAGAAAAAAGTAGATTTTCCTGACAGAGGAGAAGTGTTAAACCTATTAAACCTAAGGTAGTCATAAAATAAATAAATATCAGTCCCCTGACTAAACAAACTCCATTGACTTAAACTCCAACTCAGCATATTCAGTGAATTTGATACCCTCAAGTTCTCATGCCCCTCCTTACTTCATCTGGAGTCCATGATCAATGGTATTCAAAAGTGAGTGTTGTGAGCATTTTATTTCCTTTGCTTTTGTTTCTCTCCATCAGCCTTATCACTCGTGAAAATTCAACTGACTTCTTTCTATGTGTATACATCTTGGCAGGTAAAACAAATTCACACACGGGTATGGTGACCAGAATTACTTTAAATTCATGACCAGGAATGTCAAATCAGGAAGCAATATTGTCCACTAATGCTACAAATTTCCCCCATAAATTTGCTTTTCCACTCTTTAAACAATTGTTCCACATTTCTTTCTTCTTTTTGTCAAATATTGAACATCCTCTCCTCTTCTAATCCAATGATGGAATTGTTTTATATTTTAATAAGAGAAGAAAAATCATAAGAAATGAATTCCTCATCAAACTGACAGCAGAATCTACTGAATAATCCTTAGATTCACCAATACAGCCATGCCTTGGAGATACAGCGGGTTTGGTTCAGACGATGGCAATAAAGTGAATATGACAGTAATGTGAGTCACATGAACTTTTTGTCTTCCCAATGTATATAAAAGTTATGTTTACCCAATACTGCAGTCTATTAAGTGTGCAAAAGCATTATGTCTAAAAAACAATGTATATATCTTAATAAAAAAATACTTTTATTGCTAAAAAATGCTAACCATCATCTGATCGTTCAGAGAGTGATGTTTTTGCTGGTGCAGGGCCTTGCCTTGCTGTTTATGGCTGCTAACTAATCAGGGTAGTGGTTGCTGAAGATTAGAGTAGCTGTGGAAATTTCTTAAACTAAGACAACAATGAAGTTTGCCACATCGATTGACTCTTCCTTTCATGAAAGATTTCTCTGTAGCATGCGATGCTGTTTGATAGCATTTTACCCACAGTAGAACTTCTTTCAAAATTGGAATCAATCATCTCAAAACCTGCATTTGCTTTATCAATTAAGTTTATGTAATATTCTAAATCCTTTGTTGTCATTTCAAAATGTTCACAGAATCTTCACCAGGAGCAGGGTTTATCTCAAGAAACCACTTTCTTTGCTCATAGGTAAGAAGCAACACCTCATCCATTAAAGTTTTATCATGAGATTGCAGCAATTCAGTCACATCTTCAGGCTTCAATTCTAAGTCTAGTTGTTTTGCTATTTCCACACCATCTATCTGCAGTTACTTCCTCCACTAAAGTCTTGAATTCCTCAAAGCCATACACAAGGGTTGGAATCAACTTCTTCCAAACTCCTGTTAATGTTGGTATTTTGACCTCCTCTCATGAATTTCAAATGTTCTTAGTGGCATTTACAATGGTGAATCCTTTCCAGAAGGTTTTCAATTTACTTTGCCCAGATCCATCAGAGGAATCACTCTCTAGAGCAGCTATTGCCTTGCAAAATATATTCCTTAAATAACAAGACTTGAAAATCAAAATTATTCCTTGATCCATGGGCTTCAGAATGGATATTGTGTTAGCAAGTGTAAAAACAACATTAATCTCCTTGTACATCTCCATCAGAGCTCTTGAGTGACCAGGCATATTGTTAATGAACAGGAACATTTTGAAAGGAATCTTTTTTTTTTTTTTTTCTGAGCACTAGGACTCAACAGTAGGCATGAAATTTTCAGTAAACCATGTTGTAAATAGAAGTTCTGTCTTCCAGGTTTTGGTGTTCCATTTATAGAGCACAGGTAGAGTAGATTTAGCCTAATTCTTAAGGGCCCTTAGGATTTTCGGAATGGTAAATGAGCATTGGTTTCAACTAAAGCTCATCAGCTGCATTAATCCCTAACAAAAGACTCAGCCTGTCCTTTGAAGCTTTGAAGCCAGACATTGACATCTCCTCTCTAGCTATGAACATCCTAGATGGCATCTTCTTCCAATATAAGACTGTTTTGTCTACATTGAAAATCTGTTGTTTAGTGTAGCCACTTGCATCAATTATCTTAGCTAGATCTTCTGGATAACTTGTTGTAGCTTCTGCATCAGCACTTGCTGCTTTAGCTTGCACTTTTATGTTAAGGAGACTGCGTCTTTCCTTAAACCTCGTGAACCAGTCTCTCCTAGCTTCAAACTTTTCTTCTGTAGCTTCCTCACCTTTCTTAGTGTTCATAGAATTAAAGACAGTTATGGCCTTGCTCTGGATAAGGCTTTGGCTTAAGGGAATGTTATGGCTGGTTTGATTTTCTATTCAGAGCACAAAACTTTCTGCATATCAGCAATAAGGCTATTTTAATTTCTTAGCAGTCACATGTTCACTGGAGTAGCACTGTTAATTTCCCTCAAGAAGTTAACCATTGGATTCACAGCTTTGCGAACTGTTTGATGCAAGAGGCTTAGGTTTAGCCCATCTTGGCTTTCAACATGCCTTCCTCACTAAGCTTAATCATTTCTAGCTTTTGATTTCAAGTGAGAGATGTGGCGTTCTGAGCAACATGGCACTATAGTCAGAAGCACCACACCGTCCCTCTACAGCAAAGATCAGAAAAACTAACTCAAACAGAGTCACACATCAGTCCTGAAACCCTAACCATCAAATTAAGAGAAAAAGAACTCATCCAAGCACCGAATAGAATAAGAAACTGACCTAGAACAGAGAGTGAGGAGAGATACACACAGAGGTCCCGTATCAACTACCGCAGCACGGATCCACCATCTTGGACTCCTATCAGAGATCAGCAATCAGGGGGTACCAGAAAGCAGCTTCACGGAGCTTCCAGCAGGAGACAGAACAACCGGTGACTAGCGATATAGGCTTTCCCACACCCACCCTTCTTCACCCCCACTTAGCCTCCTCTGCTTCTTGCAGCTACAGTCTCTTGGCCAGGAAGCACCAGCTTCACCCCCATGTCTCTAGGATTCCACTAGCCTGTGGTGGCCGGCTACCTGAGTGCATTTTGTTGGCTGCTGGTGTTGCTTTTTTCCACTTCTTCAGATTTCTTCCTTACCTCTCACCACCTCCCCCTCCTTTCTCTCAAATACCTGGCTCCGTGTGCCATCTTCGCTTCTTCCTGAAAGGCTGTGAAACATCACTCGACTGTGAAACTGCTTCCCAGCCCGAGCCACCACGCTGGTGGGAATCCCGGGGCTTTTTTGTTTGTTTGCTCTGATTTATTTGTTTTCTTTTTCTTTTCTCTGCTTGGGAGCCCCTTCTAGCCGGCAGTACAGTGCGACATGGAAGCTACTCCCTTACTCTGCACAGATGCACAGGGACATCCTTGGGGGCTTTTCTTTTTTCATTTTTTTTTTGTTTGTTTGTTTTTGGGTTTTTTTCTTTTGTTGCTTTGTTTTGTTTTCTTCTCTCTCTTATACCGTTTTTACCTTTCTTCATTTCCAGTTTCTCAATTAATTCATTTTTTTTTACACTTTTTTTTTCTTTCATTTTTGTTTCTCCCCATTTCTCTCGCTCATCTCTCTACTCCAATAGAAAGCTCCATTAGCACTCTTTTTTGTTTGTGTGTATGTTTTTGGCTCCTTTTCCTCTATCCTCTCTCTCATCTTTCCCATACCCATCTCAGTTCCACACATCACAATCTACCCCCTCCATCCTGCCTACCTGCACTGTGCGCTGAACATCACACTTCCAAGCAGCACAGGCATGGCCTACTGGAACCTGCCCTGCACTGATTCCCAGTCCACACTGTCAGCCCTGTTACATGACACAAAGAACCCATCCCAGCAACTCCCCTTCAGCTGGACCTGCCCTGCTGTACCATACTTGAGTGACTGATCCTGCCCATTGGAGAAGGAGGTGAAAAGTACTGTGCCCACAGACAAGCAAACAGCAAAGAACACACAGCCTGCCTGCTCAACATAACCGAATAAAACAAAAAATCAGGATGAAACAAACAAATCTACAATCAATAAAAGAGGAAAATAACCATTGAATGCCCCGAAACAGCAGACAATATTAAATATTTACAAAAACAGGACAGGATGTTTCCAGTAGGTGTCAAAAATAAAACACCAGTAGTTCTGGCAAAATGGTGCTCTAGGCAGAAGCACCACGCCGTCCCTCCACAGCAAAGATCCGAAAAACTAAGCCACACAGAGAATACAACAATCCTGAAACCCTAAAACAGCAAATGAAGAGATAAAGAACTCAGCCAAGCACCAAATGGAGTGAGAAAACTGACAGAGAATGGAGAGCGAGGAGAGATTCATGCAGAGGTCACCTACCAGCTAACGCAGCGCAGATCCACCATCTTGGACTCCTATCAGAGACCAGCAAACGGGGGTACGAGAAAGCAGCCTCACAGAGTGTCCAGAGGGAGACAAAACAACCGGTAATTTGCACTGTGCACTTTCCCACTCCCCACCCCTCTTCACCCTGGCTCAGCCTCCTCTGCTTCCCGTGGCGACAGTCTCTTGACCGGGAAGTGCCGGCTGCTTGGATTCCACACACCCAAGCGGGCAGCTCTCTGGGTGCAATTTGTTGGCTGCTAGTGTTGCTTTTTTTTCCTGCTTCTTTTGATTTCTCATGTGTCTTTCACCACCACCCCCTCCTTTCACTCAAGTGCCTGGCTCCGTGTGCCACCTTTGCTTCTTCCTGAGGGGCTGCAGAGCGACAACAATTTGTGATATACGTTTTCCCACTCTCACCCCTTCTCCACCCACACTCGGCCTCCTCTGCTTCCCGCACACACAGTCTCTTGCCCAGAAACACCAGCCAGCACTAGCTGGCTCTCTGAGTGCCATTTGTTGGCTGCTGGTGTTGCATTTTCTTTTTTTCCTGCTTCTTTGGATTTCTTCTTGCCTTTCGCCACCTACCCCTCCTTTCCCTCGAGTGCCTGGCTCCGTGAGCCATCTTTGCTTCTTCCTGTGGAGCTGGTTCCCGGTCGGGGCTACCACACTGGTGGGATCCTGGGGCTTTTGTTCATTTGTTCATTTTGAATAGTTTGTTTTTTTTTTTTTTTTCCTTTTCTTGAGTTAGGAACCCTTTCTGGCCAGGCAGAGCTGCGTGGCAAGGAACTCCCTGTCAGCTTCCACAGACGTGCAGAGGGATCCCTGAGAGCATTTCTTTTCTCGTTGTTTTTTTTTTAATCTTTTTTTTGGGGGCGGGCTCTCTTTTTTTTTTTTAATTTGTTTTGTTTTCTTTTCCCTCTTTTTCCCTTTTTGTCTTTCTTCATTGCTCAGTTTCTCGTCTCTCTATATCTTCCTTCTCTTTCTGATCCCTGAATACCAGGCATTGTATACCTCTACAC
>NW_004444107.1:1539949-1571608 GCF_000243295.1 Trichechus manatus latirostris | reverse complement strand
CAAGAAAAAAAAAAAGATTGAGAAGTTAGAGAGTTAATATGTTGTGGGGTTGTTAACCAATGTCATAAAACAACATGTGTACTACTGTTCCGTGAGAAACTATTTGTTCTGTAAGCCTTCACCTGAAGTACAATAAAATATATAAAAAAATAAAAAAATAAAACACCAGAGACCTTCCAGTAGAAGAAAAGGCATTAGACCTAACTGATAGGGAGTTCAAATCTCTAATATTCAGAATTATCCAAGAGTTGAAGCAAAAAGCAGCAAAAAATGAGAAAAAAGAGAAATTCATGGAAAAGGCAGACAAATTCATGGAATATACAGACAAAAAATGGAAGAATTCAAGAAAATAATACAGAAACAAAATGCTAAAATAAATTCACAACTAGAAATCATACAAAAACAATTAGAAATGCAAAAGATAAAGAACAAGATTTCAAAAGTGGACTATGACCGTCTGTTTTTGCTTTCTTTTTTTTTTGTACATCTTTATTGTTAGTAATACATAATGCATACAATGTTGCAGTGTGTAATTTTCTGATGTTATCAATCTCAGGTGTTCACGTGCCAACAAATAAACTTTGGCTTTATAAAGATACTGATAATAAAAGGCAGTAATAATGAAAACTTAATAAAAAAGTGTTTAGCGTTACATCTAAACTGACTTACGTTGGAGTTGTCAGAATGGAACACTGTCATAACTCAGGGACTACATGTAATGTAAAACTGAATCTTCTCCCATCCCAACAAAGTCTCCATAAATGTACAAGAAAACGTTTTTATTATTGAATAAACTTTCAACAGGAATGTGATTCATCACAGGCAATCTGCTAAAGAGTCTGTAGATAGAAAGGAATCTGGGCCTGTTTGTAACCAAATAGATGTAACTCAGCTGATATAGGTTTTCAGATAAATGATAATTAGCTTTCAAATAAGAGGATTTACAGACACTATTTCTTACATATATCTTAAATTTATCTAGGAGTTGGGATAGCCGCTTGTGTTTGTTAATTGCCTTTATACAAAAAGAAAAATGAACTTTGCATGTCTTTAAGACAGAAGACAGTTTGTAAGGTGGAGTAGGGCACCCTAGATGTTAGGCTCCTACCCTTCCACAGAAACTGGGAGAAAGAGATGATAAGTTCCTTGATGATTACATTTCAAAGGGAAGGATCCCAGGTCCTTGAGGAAGCATTTCTAGGTTGTAAAACCAGTGAGAGGCTTGTTAAGCCTTTTAAAAGGATTTATATACATTTCAAAGGAGGCAGTGAAAGAATTTACAAGTTTCCCAAAGTAAAAGCACTAAGGAAAAAAAAAAGTCTAAATTTGCATCAAGAAAAATTAATTTTTTTTTTTTTTTTTGGTTTGTGTTTGTCCTTATACTGCATTGTTGTGAAAAGACTCTAGTCTTTAACAGCTTCCTGGTGCTTGGAAGAGAATTTTATAATGAACTATGTATGTACCTTTACACTGCTAAACTTTACCTTGTACAGATGAAAATCTCAATAATTCAATATCTTAGTTAACAGTATTCCTAATGAATAAGTAATAATAGTAATTAAAATCATAGGGTTTTTTTCTTCCTATCAATATAAGATAATTTTCAAATAATCATTTAAGTAGTATTTTGGCTAAAATTATTCTATTCTTTAGATCTTTGAACAATTGTAAAAGAATATGGAAAACACACATTAGACAAATGATTGATAGAGAATTAAGTGGGACAATGAATGAAATAGGAATTGTTAGTTATCATGGTAATGCTCCTTTTTAATTTGATGTCAAATTATATAACTGTTAATTTATTTTAACTAAATAGACCGATGTTAAATATAAAGTAATTGCAAGAAAAAAAATTAGTTGAAACTGTAAATCGAGAGGAAAATGACTTATTAGCATTATTTAGATATTTAAATTTCCAATATTCTCAGTGTGAGTCAGCAGATACCCCTGCCAAACATGCTTATAAAATCTTAAGATGCAAATAGAAGTCAAGCATTCAGAATGAGGAGGGTGATAATTCTGCTCTTCTCTTGGCTAGTCAGGCCACGCATGCTAGTTTTTTTCACTTTTAGGCCTTTAAGTATGATGACAATTTGGAGAACATATAGAAGAAAGTAATTGAGTTGTAACGAAGCACCAGCCTTACACTCTGTCAGAAGTTAAAGCAAAAAGTTTCACTGAGGAAAAAGTTTCACCAACTGGAACTCACTATAGCACGCAGGTAGGGTACAATAGTGTTCCAAATTGTGGGAGGGCAGTGAGGTTTTTATCCAGTGGAGTAAACAAAGGATTGCATGCTCACAGGTATGAAGGCAGTACATGGCAAAATGTTACAAGGGGATCATTAAGCTAAAATTTTCTTAAAGTTATCAATCCTATTCTCTAACCTCCTGGAACATGTTGACCAAGACGTTCTTCTTGGATCAAGCTGCATAAACATTCTTGACAAACATCTTCTAACAAACATTTCTTGTTCAAACTATAATCTAAACAATTGCTCTTCCTGTGTTACTAGCAGTTAAACTTTTACAAGAAGCTGAGTTGTCTTTTTAGAACACCAGGACCAGAGAATTTAGACCAAACTGCAGTTTAATTCAAAACCGAGTTTAATTTAGAATTGGGGCAGCCATCTCTGTCATGCCAAGCATCTCGGTTTTGTGGAATGCTGAGAATACTCAAAGCCATTGTTAAAAATTTTATAGAAGCAAGAGTTAAAATGGCTTTCCTGGATCAAGAACCAAACAAAAATTAGTCATAAGAAACAGAATGTAACCTTAAGCAAGTTGCACTTATCAACATGAGTTAGCAGTATTATTCAGCATGAGTTAGTAATACCCATCCAATCAAGATATCCTAGTTTAGCATTCAGGGAAATGTGATTAACCAATCAAAGCAAAGGGCAAGATACTTACTCATCTAAGCTTTAAAAGGGCCTTGTAGCTATATAAACTCCAGCCCTTTCACCATTTTTACATAGAGGTGCTCCCTGTTCACGTACAGATTCTCTCTCGATATACCCTCTTAATTCCAATTGACTCATTGGTCAAATTTTTCTTTTCAACACCATGAAGGATTGGATAATGGAATTGAGGATATTTACCCCATACAAGAGAAAACCCTTGTATGTCTTTAACCATGTGAATAATTGTAAGAAGTAAGCCAAATCATGCTTGTTCCGTATATTCTGGCATCTATTTTTAGATAGGATAGTCAGGAAAAAACAATGAATTGACATTATACCAGAAACTGGAGTTGCTGTAATGGCGTGAACCATAAAAAGATGTGGATGATCCACAGTTTTCTAGGTTGAGAGACCAACAACTGCAACTTTCAGGCTAGAATGAGAACAGGGTAATGAGAAAAATCAAGATTTTATACATGCAAGGTATGTTACATATATAAAACACATGTATCAACATCACAAGTAGATAGCTATACATTTATTTGTGCTTTTAAAATCACTTTATCAAAGAAGTGTCCTAGGAAATTATATAGACATACATAATAAGAAAAATAAAATAACTAAACCAGTTGTAGGTGAGTTGATTCAGACTCATGGCAACCTCACGTGTGCAAAGTAGAACTACTCCAAGGTGTTTTCAAGGCTGTGACCTTTTGGAAGCAGATCACCAGACCTTTCTTCTAAGGTGCCTCTGAGTGGGTTTCAACCACTTACCTTTCAGTTAGTAGTCAAGCACTTAACTGTTGGCACAACCCAGGGACTCCAGACATACAGATAGTGGTTGATGATTCTTTTAAACAAATCAATGATGATTTCCTAAATGTTGGTTTACCAAGAGCAATTCTTTAGATTTATTTTCAAAATACATTATTTTTTAATAAACATTAATAATTGGTTTGACTAAAAGGTACATTGTTATGACTCTTAAAAATGTTTTTCCATAACCATTCAGGTAAAATCATCATGGCTTAAGTTTATATTCTCTGTGTATCAGGAAGACTCTGAAAACTTTAGCACAGTGAAACTCTGAACTGCCTATTCAAAGGCAAATTATCTGCCATGCAATTTACCTTCAAATATTTATTCGTCAAGTTCTGGTTGACATGCTCATCACTGGTTCTGCTTAATTAACTGTTAATTGTATTGTCCTGTCTTCTAACTTTCCATTAGTTACTTTTTTGGTCAGAATTTTCAGCATATTATTTAAAAATAATTTTCTTAAGTGGATGTCATTCACAGTTTTAGGGTCAGAGTGAATGTTTTTATCCAGTGGTGGATAAGAATTTTCCAAAATTATAATATTTGTTCTAAAGCTCAAATTTTAAGTTGTTTTCTTTGACAGGTCAGGCTCACTTAGTTTAATTTTGAGAAAATATCTGCCAAATATTCAACCCAACATCACTGTAGTTTGTCTCTCAGTCATTTTTTCAAGTAAAAATTGATCATCTGAAAAAGTGACTAGTTTAATGTGCAAATCAAACAATCACACAGGTGCTTTTTCTTAAGGCAATAATTGTATTTTGACATGCAGCAAAAGTATCTCATTTATACTTTACAGGGCTTCACATATAATATTACAAATTATATGTTTAAAAGGGTCAGTATTTAAAAATATTAATTTTTACATCTTCAAGATAGCTATACTTTCATAAAGCTGACTTTTGTTTTGTTTCGTTTTACAATGAGAACTTGCTAGTGAAAAACACAATAACTACTCAAAGGATTTGTAGCCACTATCCTGACTCATGTTAAGGTACCAGTCACTGTATTCACCATTGTATTTGTAACATTAGAGCAAGTGTCAACACACTCAAAAAGCAAGTAACTTCACAGTATTTGGCAGCTAACCAAAAGATCAGCAGTTTGAATCTACCAGCCACTCCTTGGAAACCCTAAGGGGAAGTTCTGCTCTGTACTATAGAGTTGGCTATGAATTGGTATCGACTCAAAGACAATGGGTTTGATTTTGGTTTTTGGTATTATGAAAACAGTTTTGATCTCATAGATTCCTAGAAAACTATTGCATTTAATTTTACTTTCTCCAAAATATAATCCATTAAAAAAAATAGTCAGTTTATGGACGTACTTCTCCTGTGTATTCCTGTGAATTTCTCGAACTATACATAACCGTCAACTTCTATTATTAGAAACAAAAATAAAACAGCATCTGGCAAAAACATATATTCATGAAAGAGAGTTTAAATGCTAAGTTACATGTATCTTCAACCTCTTGACCAGATTGGACTAGTATTGATTATTGTCTATGTCTAAGGCAACCTGCTATGCCACTTTGAATTTATTCTTTCCAGCCCATTTAATGTGTCAACTGTAGTTTTGTTACAGAACTGACCTCTTGTTATCAGTTACAATTCTAGGATTGACAGGGCACAAATAAACTACCTACAGAGCACCAGTTATTCCATATGCCCTTGGAGTTTTCAGGTCTGGAGTTCATAAACCTTTCTTTGTATATTAAACTGTATTATTGATCTTTTATTAATTAAAATTATGACACTATCTGTGTTTATGACAAATAATTGTATTCGAATATTGTATCATTGTAATTAAATTATCTTGAGTTATGAGAGCCTTTTCCTCATTGGAAAAAGCAGATTATCTCATAAGTAGCCCCATCTTATTTTATCCAATGGAGAAAGCATACATTGCTAAAGGAAATGGTGGCACCATTAGAAGAAGGAAAATACGTGTTTTGTGCCTGAGTTATTAAATAAGTGACTCCATTCTTTGTTTTACAGACACCTTGGGTATCAGTTCTAGAAAGCCAGGAAACAAGATCTACAGGAAGGGTCTCAGAGACTCCTCACTCTCTGGAATATAAATTTTAGCAAGTAGCAAAGAAAATCGAAAAGTTGGAGTCCGTTTACCTTAATGGAGCTTGTATGAGGAGCTTTATAAACCATAATCATTATGTTACAAAATTGCAATTTTGTGTTTCTATAATATAACTTAAATTTTCTCATAGGGATTTTTGAATGGATTAGCACAAGAAAGGTTGCATCTACAATATTCTAAGCCATGCTTTAAAACGGAAACATTCATTCATATGAGAAATACTAAGAAACTAAATAAAGTTTTTATGAAAGAGTACTCAAAAACTGAGGTGCTTAAAATGACTGGCACAGATCTGAATCAGAATCCATTTTGTCCTAGGCCCCTATTTTAGAGTATGAGATACATGAGCACACTCTTGACCAAGACGACTTGCTCTGAACATTCTGAGGTGGCCTGCCCAGAATGTTGCAAAAAACGGAACAAGCTCCAGAATGCAGGAAACTGAGGCTAAGGTTGAATATCTCAGCCAATAGAAATTCTTGACGGATGAGTGTTTTGAGAGCATGTTGAATGTCAACAAATCAAATGTACCTTCATACTCTCCCCAACTCTATACAAAGCTCTGCAAGACTGAGTATGAATGGCATGCACTTATGCCTCCTCTTTGGAACACCATTTTGAACTTTAATTTTTGTACTTCCAGATTTGCAAATCTTTTAATCTGAATAAATCTCTCTTTTTTTAATTTTACAAAAACTCTATTTTGTTTTTAACACTTTAGAATCTATTTTTCTGAAATCAGTTTGTAGACATAGCCTAGAAGAAAATAAGCAAGTGCAGCAATGATATCTGTGATGGTTTTTCAATGTGTCAACTTGGAGGAACTAAAAACATTTTCCAGAGTTCCCTTTCCAGTTTGTTTCGAGTTAGCACTGGCCATGAGAGTGATTCTTGTTCAGTATTCGGAAGGTAAAAGTGAAAGAGCAGCCATTTTCTGTATCTCACATGCATTGCTGTTTATCTGTTGGCTCACCTTATTGGCCATTAGCCAAAAAAATGGGTATACGACTTCTCCCCATTTCCTGGATTTTCCTTCAGCTTCTCTGAATGCTGGCTCAGGTGTATGTGCTTATCAGGATGAAGGACCCAATTGCCTACCGTAAGGTCAGAGGCAATAATAACTGACATGAATTTCTATCTCTTCTTGTGGTCTCCGGCTCAGGCCTGTAGATGCCAGATTTTTCTTTGTTTCCCCATCTTACATCCATCTTCATTTTCTGACTGCCTGTTGCCCTGTGACCGTCAAGTTCCAACATCCAATATGATGACCACAGTTTTACAGAAACTACTTAGCTAACTCCCCTAAGAGTGTAAAGTCAAATTTCTATAAATTACAAATGCATCACCTTTCAAATATAGCAAATATATTTGTGAAGATAAAATGAAAGTTAAATCTTCTTTATCCACAGTATGTCAATTAAACCTTTCAGTGAAGTCTTTTTTTTTTCAATTTTTCCAATTTTATATGTATATGGAGGCTAACAATGGGTATGAAGAAAGAGCAGTCTTATGTACAATTTTTTATATTTTGATCTGTATTAAGTATACTTGAGAATTTTATAAAGAACTTTGCACACAGTTCCAAACAACTGTTGAAGAGGAAAGGTGACAACATTCGGACAAATTTTTTTTTGAGATAAATTTATTTTATCATGTCAGGCCAAGAGATGCACAGTCACAACAATGGAGACATTTACCCATAACTTTAATCTGCTTCTAACTTACTTCACAACTGACTTATTTATCATGTTGTTCTATCTCCCTCTGCTAGAATGCGAGTTTTATGAGGATAGACATCTTTGTATTACTAATTAAACAGTCCCAAGCACCTAGCATATAAACAGGCACAAAGGGAATAAATGAATGAACAATTGCCATACCTCTGTTTTCTCTGGCAGTGTGCAAGCAGTGTGTGATCTAATGGGGGAGAAACAAACAAAACAAAACAAATGAACCAAAAAACGCAATGGAATTAAAATAACAGTCAATTTTGTTGCTCTTAACTTCGAAAGAACCATTTTACCATACAAAAGAAACACAAATATAATTCAAGACGTTCAGGAAAACATGACTGAGGAATAAAACAAAATAAAAGGAGACAAACCTGTATGCCTTCTCTCTGTCTAGATTTATTTAATCTAGGCAGCTTTTCTAGATATTGTTTGTCCTCTCCATCAACAACCTGTGCTATTTCTCTTCCTCACATGCTATTCTACTCCCTCTTGACTTATTAACTGAGATTCTAGACTTCTAATTCTTCAATCATTACTACTTACACATAATTTAACTTTTCTTTTAGCTTTTACCGTTATAAAGCTCAATTCAGTTCACTGACCAACACATTAAAAACCTATAGTGGAAAAATAAGAATTCTTATCATGAAGACATGCACACACTCATATTTCATATATAATATATACATATATATTATGATGCAGATAATGGCATAAGTTCTGCAAGAGAAATTTTATCATATGGTATAAAAAACCAAAAACCAAACCCATGGCTATCAAGTAATTCCAACTCATAGTGACCCTACAGGACAGAGAAGAACTGCCTCATAGGGTTTCTTAGGAGTGGCTGGTGGATTTGAACTGCCGAACTTTTGGTTAGCAGCCGAGCTCTTAACCACTATACCACCAGGGCTCTCCATATGCTATAGAGACACAAAACAACTAAAAATTCAGACCAAAAAATCTGGGAAGATTTCTGTGATAGTTAATGTTATGTGTCATCTTGGCTAGGCTATGATTCTCAGTGGTTTGGCAGACACCATTTAGTGATCTGATGTGAGCAACAAATCAGTTGAAAGGGGACTTCTTTGGGGATGTGGTCAGCCTCCGGTATATAATTGGATGTTCTGGTATAGCTTGCTCTCTTTTTTGACTGCACTCTTTTCCTTGCCTGAACTCAGATTCTTGGCAGGTAAGCCTACATGAGTCTTTGGCTTGTCTCTTGACCTGCAGATTTTGTATTCATCAGCCCCTGCAATCACGTGAGCCAGAAGAGGTCTTCAGCCTATCACTTGACACATGGATTTGGGACTGGCCAACCCCCATAATTGTGTGAGCCATTTTCTCAAGACAGTGTGAGCCTTTTCCTTGAAATAAATTTCTCTCTATATATTTATATACGCATTATTGGTTTTGCTCTTCTAACTAACCAAAGCTAAGACAATTCTGAAGAAGGAAACATTATTTAAACTAGGACTTGATGAGTGAATAGAAATTTCACAAATAGTTTTATGGCCAATAAAATGTTGGTCAATATGGTAGTTTGAATGAAATAGAAAATGATTCATCTGAATCCCAAAGTGAGGAATCCTACATAAAGTAACAACAACCAAAATTATCAAATAGCTGAGCTAGAAATTCAATAGTTGCAGAAGGAGGTAAAGAATATTGTACCATGTATTTGCAAGAATTTAAAAATATATGTGCAATAAACATACAAAGACATGCAGAAGAACTACAACCATCATATTCAGGACAATAGCTAAACTTCAGTTATGTGTATTTTGCAGGGTAAGATCAGTGAAGGGTAAATGCAACTCTTCAAGTATATAAAAAATATTTTACTTTTTAAGCAAGTTGACGTATGTTTTCTTAATTAATTGAACTTACCACGTTTTTACTTTCCATTTTATTTTCTCTCATGTACTCATTTTCAACTTCATTTATTTATCATCTTGCATACTTATTTATATCCCCTGCTTCTCAGCCTCATTATAACCTATGCCTTTCACAATTAAAGCTGGCTTATTTCTAAACCCTTTACCTATCATGGACTTGATCACCTGAATGTGGCTGCATACAATCACCCAATCATCTACACTTACAATACGTTGTCTCAAACCTAAGTGGACCTTAAGTTATTCTGGTTATTCCTGAAATGTTTCACTAGCCAATGAATTAAACTACCTGTAAGATGGTGATAAAATTCTTCTTCTTTTCTTCTCATTCTGAAATGATTATTGTATTTCTTATTGCACAAAGAAATAAATCTGAAGAAAACTCGCACAGTCCTTGGTCATTTCCCTTTTACTTTTCCTCCTGCATCTGTTAGAGAAGACGCACACTTCTTGTGCAGGTCTAAGGTCAACCCTTCCATTTGTGCACCAGTTTCCTTAAACTCTCTCAATTTAGGCCGTTTCTTTTGTAATCATTCTTTCTCTCTTCTGTCTGTATTTTCCAGTTTCTTAGATGCTTCCTGTTAGCATATAAACATGATGAAATAAGTCTCATCCTAAAACAAACAAACAACTTACACTGACAGCATAGATATCATTAAGTACTGACTTACTTTTTACTCCCCATTGTAGAAGTCTGAAAATTGTTGTCTGTATTTGCCATCTCCATTTCCTCTCTCTAATTCTTCCTGCAACCAACATTCTAACAATGTTCTTACTCCACCATTTTACTGGGAACTGACCTCCAAGGTGCCAAATCCGAACCTCAATTCTTGCTCCTAATCTATCACTCCTTGCTGTCATCTATACTTTCTTGTTTGATTTTTGATGCATCACACTATCCTGGATTTTCTCTGTGTTTATTCTATGTCTCATAAGTTACAGATTTTCAATTTTCCTAATCAATGAGGTGTTGCAGGAGTTATTTGTGTAACATTTCTTCTTCTTTTTTTATTGTTTACACCAAAAATAATCTCATTTAGTCACTTTTCTTAATAAATCATAATATGATGACTCCAAAACTTTACATCTTCATTTCTGACATATCTTCTGAACTTCAGATTCATATCATAATTTATATATTAAGAGAAATTGCAAGTAAACTACATCTATTAATGAAGTCTTGATTCTTCCCAAAGTCTATTTCTCTCTAGTGGAATTTATTATAGTAACTGACACACTCCTACTCATTTAATTGATGATTAAAGTGATCGATGTCATCTTGGCTTCTCATTCTTATCCCAATTTAATCCATGAGATAATACTGCTTTTTTTTTTTTTTCCTGAAATTGCATCTCAAATGGAAATATTATAGTGGAGAGATTGTATGAACTCTCTAGTCAGTCTAAGACAATGAAATAGCCACATATTCATCATGCACTTCAGAAAATAATTCAACAGGAACTGCACAACACATCTGTGAAGTTATCTTGCCACTCCATCTCAAAAACTAGTGGTTAAAAAGAAATATGTCACAAAAGAGAATGAAGGAAACCAAAGACACAAGGAAAATATTAGCCCAAAGGACTAAAGAACCACATGAACTAGAGACTCTACCAGCCTGAGACCAGAAGAACTAGATATTTCCTGGCTACCACCAATGACCGCCCTGACAGGCAATACAACAGAGAGTCCTGGACAGAGCAGGAGAAAAATGTAGAACAAAACTCAAATTCACATAAAAAGACCAGAGTTAATGGTTTGACAGAGACTGGAGGAACCCCCGAAACTATGCCCCCCAGTCACACTGTTAACCCAGAACTGAAACCATTCCTGAAGCCCACTCTTCAGACAAAGATTAGACAGGACTATAAAACAAAAAATAATACTCGTGAGGAATGTGCTTCTAGTTCAATCAGATATAAGAGACCAAATGGGCAGCTCCTGTCCAAAAGCAGGATGAGAAGGCAGGAAAGCACAGGAACTGATCAAATGGACACCGGGAACCTGGGTAGCAGGGGAAGGAGAGTGTGCTGTCACGTTATGGTAATTGCAACTAATGTCGCAAAACAATACGCATACTAATTGTTTAACGAGAAGCTAGTTTGTTCTGTAAACCTTAATCTAAAGTAAAATTTTAAAAAAATTTAAAAAAATCACATATTATAAACCTTGAACAGAAACTACCCCAGAGGTCACCTTTTAACTAAATAATAGATTGGCTTATAAAATAAAGAATATTATCAGTGAGCTCTGCACACCTTTAAAAAAAAATCTTCTATATGAAGTGAAATGGTCAACAATTACTCTAAAGCAGAGATGAAAGGGTAAGGGAACAGAGATACGAAATTACTGGAAATGAAATATGAAGTATGGAATTAATGAGAATGTTGACACATTGTGAAAATGTAATCAATGCCACTGAACAATTTTCTTAGTAATTGTTAAATAGAAACCTAATTTGCTTGTAAACGTTCACTGAAAACACAATAAAATATTACTTTTTAAAAAATCAAAATAAATAAATAAATAAAACTTGAAAGTCAAAATTACTCCTTGATCTGTGGGCTGCAGAATGGCTGTTATGTTAGCAGGCATAAAAACATTTATCTCCATGTACATGTCCATCAGTGCTCTTGGGTGACATGGTACACTGTCAAAGAGCAGTAATATTTTGAAAGAAATCTTTTTTTTTTTCTGAGCAGTAGGCCTCAACATTGAGCTTAAAATAGTCAGTAAACCATGTTGTAATCAGATGTGCTGTCATCCTGGCTTTGTTGTCCCATTTATACAGCACAGACAGAGTAGATTTAACATAATTCTTAAGGGTTTTAAGATTTTCAGAATGGTAAATCAGCATTGGTTTCAACTAAAGTCACTAGCTTCATTAGCCCCTAACAAGAAAGTCAGCCTGTCCTCTGAAGCTTTGAAGCCAGGCATTAACTTCTCCTCTGTAGCTATGAAAGTCCAAAATGGCATCTTCTTCCAATATAAGGCTGTTCTGCTACATTGAAAATCTGTTGTTTACTGTGCCACCATCATCAATTGTCTTAGCTAGAGTTTCTGGATAATTGCTGCAGCTTCTACATCAGCGCTTACTGCTTCACCTTGCACTTTTATGTTATGGAGACTGCTTCTTTCCTTAAACTTCATGAACTAACCTCTGCTAGCTTCAAACTTTCTTCTGCAGCTTCTTCACTTCTCTCAGTCTTTATAGAATCGAAGAGAGTAAGGACGTTTCTTTGGATTAGACTTTGGCTTAAGGAATTATCGTGGTTTGACCTTCTATCCAGACTACTAAAACTTTCTCCATACCAGCAATAAAGCTGTTTCGCTTTCTTATCATTCATTTCTTCACTGGAGTAGCACTTTTAATTTCCTTGAAGAACTTTTTCTTTGCATTCACAGATCAGTTAACTGTTTGACATATGAGGCCTAACTTTCACCCTATCTTGACTTTGGATGTGACGTCCTCACCAAGCTTTATCATTTCTAGCTTTTTTATTTAAAGTGAGAGATGCGCCACTCCTCCTTTCACTTGAAAACTTAGCGACCATTATAGGGTTATTAACTGGCCTAATTTCAATAGTTTCAAGAAATAGGGGTGCCCGAGGAGAGGGAGAGAGATGGGTGCAGAGTTGGTCGGTGGAGCAGTCAGAATACACACAACATTTTCGATTAAATTTGCAGTCTTATATGGGGGAGGTTCATGGAGCCCCAGAACAATTGCAACAGTATCATCAAAGATCGTTGATCACAGACCACCATAACAGATACAATAATAATGAAAATTTTGAAATATTTTGAGAGTTACCAAAACATGACACACAGCAATGAAGTGAGCACATGCTATTGGAAAAATGGCACCGATAGACTTGCTTGATGCAGTGTTGCCACAAAACTTTAATTTGTAAAAAACACAATATCTGTGAAGTGCAATAAAGTGACATATGCCTTCAGTTGCTCTAACTTTCCAATTCTATTCCTACTTGAGCACTTTTCACTTATCGTTCCCTTGTCAGGAATGCTCTTCTCCAGATGTTCACATGGTTCACACTCACACTTTATTCAGTGCTAAAAAGTCTACTTGTAAAAGAAGACTTCTGTTACCACTGTATCTAACACACAATTCTCCCTTACTCCTTCTCCATTTTATGGGTCTATTCCATTAGAATATCAATTCCTTGGAGCAGATAGACATTATCTGTTCATTTATTATTGTATCCTCAGTGCCTTGAATAGGGTTTGTTACATAGTAGATGTTTGGTAAGTGTTTGTAAATGTTGCTGTTAGGTGCTGTTGAGTTGGCTCTAACACATAGCAAGCTTATGTATAGCAGAATAAAATGTTGGCCTTTCCTGTGCCATCCTCACAATATTTTATGGGTTTGAGTTCTTTGTTGCAGCTACTGTGTCAGTTTGTCTCACTGAGGATCTACCTCTTTTTCGTTGATCCTCTACCAAGAATGATGTCCTTCTCCAGTGATTGATCCCCTCTGATGACATGTCCAAAGTAAGGGAGATAAAGACTAGCCATCCTTGCTTCTAAGGAGCATTCAGGTTATACTCCCTTTAAGACTGATTTGTTAGTTCTTCTGGCAGTCCATGGTACATTGAATATTCTTCGCCAACACCAAAATTCAATGTGTCAATTCTTCTTCAGTCTTCCTTTTACATTGTCCAGCTTTCACATGTATGCAAGGCAACTGAAAATACCATGGTTTGGGTCAGGTGCACCTCAGACCTCAAAGTGATATCTTTGCTCTTTAAGATTTTACAGAGGTCGTTTTCCAGAGATATTCACAATGCAATATGTTGTTTGATTTCTTGAGGGCTGCTTCCATGATCATTGATTGTTGATCCAGATAGAGTAAAATCTTTGAGAAAATCAGTTTTTCAGTTTGTCATAAAGTGGTTTATTGGTCCAGTGGTGAGAATTTTTGTTTTCTTGACAATACTATTTATGTAAATAAGATAAATAATTGTTGAATTTTGATTTCTGTTTGAACATAAGAATTAACTACTTTTAAATGTTCTTGATGGTAATATTTTTCTCTGTACCAGATTTATAGTTTTATTACATCCAAAACCAGATCAGTTAAAATTTTCTGTACTATTGCCCATTTTTGTAATGTATTTTTTTTAATCTCATAAAGTACAATGAATTTTTGTGCTTTGTTTCATAGACCTTTGGTGGTAAATCTCTTTCCTTATGTTACAGAGTTTAATATCTAATTGAAATTAGATATATTTTATTATTAAACAGATTTATATATCTATACTTTGGGAGCTTTTACATTCATGAATTAAGAAGGTACTTTTTTTCTGTATAACAAAACCTCATTGCCGTCAAGTCAATTTCGACTCATAGCAACCCTAGAGGGTAGAGTAGAACTGCCCCACAGTGTTCCCAAGGAGCGCCTGGTAGATTCAAACTGCCACCTTTTTGGTTAGCAGCCGTAGCTCTTAACAATATGCCACCAGGATTTCCTATAGCTATTGTGAAATCACTTGAGTGTTATTGTGTATTATATCTTTATACATTTTAAATTTTTGTGTTTTGTCTTATTTAATTGTTTGATACTAAGTTTAAGGCTAACCATATTTTAGAGATGAAGATACGACATAATTCTGACCAAATGGTAATGAGTGATAAAATGCAATGGATCCACTAGGAAACTCTCTTCCATTTTAAGAAGCTGATATGAGTAAAGATGATTCTTTTGGAACCTCAGTACTGCTTTGTTTTGCTGTAATGCCTGGAGATACCAGCTATTTCCCAAAGGACAAAACTGACACAGACAGGGTGGCAGAATAGAAAAATCCTGAAGTCTGTCCTGCCTGCTGACTTAAGATAATAAATACCCTTATTGTTCAATCAAATGGCACAAACTGGACAGTATCCAAACTAACAGAGTATTCTACAATATTCTCCAAGAAATAATCCTGGGAATTGTGCTTCCTAAACATTTAAATGTTTTGAAATGTTTTGACTCTCTGTTCACTTTATTTTCCATAATGATTTATTCGTAACACTCTTGGTTCACACTTTATTTATTTGAACAATTCATAGGATATTCTTTCTTTAAAAATTGCAAGGTTGTGCTAAGAAAAAGCCTCAGGAAAATTGATTTTTCTTCCTTTTAGGTTATTTGATTGTCATAACCTGCATTCCATATTCTGCCATTTTCTATGAATTATAATAAATTTACTAGAATGTGTTCAATTGTTTCTTCTTCTTTTTTAATGGAAAGGCAGCATGCTGTTTTAGTCTATACATTTATTTCATTTTCTTTCCCCAAACTTACTCTGTATTACACCTTTAATTTTTCTTCTGTTTTATTTGCCAAGTTCTCTTCTGTACAGATACACATTATGGGCATGTTGCACTTTGTTTTTCTTTTTCTCTGCAGTAACATTATTTTTTCTCACTATTTAAAAAGTCAGGTATGTATGTACGTGTGTGTGGGTCTGTGTGTGTAAGTATCTGGGTAGTGCATCACTCAATAATTCTTCTTAAATTATGATTTAGCGATCCAATTGTTTGCAGTGCTTTAAATATTTTTGACAACCACAGAGACGATAATACTCTAAAATGCAGACTTAGGATCTCTCTCTCTCTCTTTCTCTGTGTCTTTCCCTCTGATTTCTTTCTACACTCCCTGTTAACAGTGTGACCATAATTTCTGTGGTGGTTTATTTTTCTCCCCCCACTTCAACCCAGAGGTTTGTCAAGTAATGATTCATTGTTTTGTCAAGCTTAGCTGACCATAATAGTCACCTAAGGAACTTAAAACACTGGAAAATGAGTTCTACCCTCTAGGGATTCGATTGAGAGACATAGTCTCTTGTAATTCTTTTCATTTCTTTTGGGCTTGGATATTATCTCATTCTCATTTCCTATTTAAATTATTTTTTCTTCTTGTCCGGGTTAGCTGAATGTTGATCATTTTTATTTTTCATATGAAAAGAAATTTTTCATTTTTTCAGTTTTATTTATTTTCTTTTTTGTACTTCATTATTTTATGCATTTATGTTTATTTTCTGCTTTCTTTTAAATTGATTGTCATATTGCTTACTTCAGTATTTCAGTTGGATGATTAATCCACTTAATTTTCACTCTCTTTTTAATGAGCATACAATGTTTACTTTAAGGTTGTTTAATGAGAATCAAAAAAAGACAGAAGAAAAACAAAGAGTCATTGAACAAAGAAGAATTGGTCAACATACAGCCATTTCAGAAGGTAGCACATGATCAAGGACCAAAAGTACTGAAGGAACAAGTCCAAGCTGCACTGAAGACATTGGCGAAAAACAATGCTCCAGGAATTGATGGAATACCAATTGAGATGTTTCAACAAAGGGATGTAATGCTAAAAGAGCACACTCATCTATGTCAAGAAATTAGGAAGACAGCTACCTGGCCAACCAACTGGAAGAGATCCATATATGTGCCCATTCCAAAGAAAGGTGATCCAACAGGATGCAGAAATTATTGAACAATATCATTAACATCACGTGCAGGTAAAATTATGCAGAAGACAATTCAGAAGCAGTTGCAGCAATACATCAACAGGGAACTGCCAGAAATTCAAGCCAGATTCAGAAGAGGACGTGAAATGAGAGATATCATTGCTGATGTTAAATGGATCTTGGCTGAAAGCAGAGAATACCACAAAGATGTTTACCTCTGTTTTATTGATTATGTAAAGGCATTCAGCTGTGGGGATCATAACAAATTATGGATAAATTGTGAAGAATGAGAATTCCAGAACACTTAATTGTGCTCATGCAGAACCTGTACACAGACCAAGGGGTAGTTTTTTGACCAGATCAAAAGAATACATATTACAAGACTTAAAATCAGGAAAAGTGGGTACCAGGGTTGTATCTTCTCACCATACTTACTCAATCTGTACTCTGAACAAATAATCCAAGAAGCTGGACTGTATAAACAGAAACGCGATATCAGGATCGGAGAAAGACTCATTAACAACCTGAGATATGCAGATGATACAACCTTGGTTTCTGAAAGTGAAGAGAACTTGAAGCACTGACTTATGAAGGTCAAAGACTACAGCCTTCAGTAAAGATTACACCTCAACATAAAGAAAACAAAGTTCCTCACAACTGGACCAATAAGCAGCATTATGATACATGGAGAAAATATTGAAGTTTTCAAAGATTTCATTTTACTTGGATCCATAATCAATGTCCATGCAAGCAGCAGTGAAGAAATCAATCCATACATTGTATCGGGCAAATCTGCTGCAAAAGACCTCTTTAAAGTGTTAAAAAAACAAACATGTAACCTTGTTATCTAAGGTGTGCCTGACTCAAACCATGGTATTTTGAATTATGTCATATGCATGTGAAAGCTGGGCAATGAATAAGGATGACTAAAGAGGAATTGATGCCTTTGAATTATGGTGTTGGGAAAGAATATTGAATGTGCTCTGGACTGCCAGAAGAACCAACAAATAAGTTCAGGAATATACGTAGCCAAAATGCTCCTTAGAAGAAAGGATGGCGAGACTTCGTCTCATGTACTTTGAACATGTTATGAGGAGGGACCAGTCCCTGCAGAAGGACATAATGCTTGGTAAAGCAGAGGATCAGTTAAAAAGAGGGAGACCCTCAATGAGATGGAACATAGAAAAGATTGTGGGGATGGCATACGACCGGGCAGTGTTTTGTTCTGTTGTATAAATGATCACGGTGAGTCAGAACTAACTTGATAACACTTAACAACAACATAACAATCAGATAAAAAAAAAAAACAAAAACAAACTAAAGTCATTGCTGTCGAGTCGATTCCAACTCATAGTGACCTTATAATACAACAATAACAACAATATGTTTGTAAATAGTAGAAACGTATTAAAGGACATAATTTTGGGGGGAGTTATTTAACTAGCAACCTATTTATTGATATTTCACTTTAAAATGATTGTTGTGTCATTTAAAGAAAGAAAAGATTAAAATATAGCTATTTCATAGCAACTACTAATTTATGCCTGTTCTATTGTTGCCATTATATTTCAAAAGTGTGAACTCCATTTGGGTGTTATTAATTAGACAGGCACCAGAAATACATGATTTCTATTTTCTTTTTCAAATGAAAAATGGTATCTAATTTTTTTATATTTTTCAAAAATATTTTCTTCATTTTATTTGTGTGTATATGTTTTCAAGAGCAATACATTTTTATTTGAATAAAGTGGCTTGAGATGTACAAAAATAATATAGTCAATATATTCAATGAACTCTTACTGAGAACTTAACTTTGTGCAGAGCACTTTATTCTACCACAAAGATTATCACAGTAACACATACAACCTTACATTAAACAAGATATTGACTTCATGTAGCAATTTTCACTTCATGTCTATTTTATACCTACCATTTTGTTTTCCATATTGATGGCATATCAAACTTAATGAGGCAAGTGGTTAGTGAAGTCTGCTTGTACTCTCAGACAAAGAACATGTTCAGTGTGCCTCATTAGGATCACATTCTAAATATGCTTACTTTCTTTGTGGATAAGTGATGAACCAGGACTGTGACAATTTTTTAAAGTTCAAATTATACATTTTTAATGATCATGCAAACAATCTGACAAAATATTTCAGAACTTCATAATTTTTATTAACGTGATGAATCTAATTTGCAAAAAACTAATTCAGACTACTATCAAACTTTAGTGCAACTAAGCTACAGAAATTACATTAATCAAGGCTCTACTCTAGGAATTGGTTATAAATTCATTAAATTTGGTCTATTATCACTGCAATTGAACTGAAAATAAATACATTGCTTTGCATTGCCATTATTTGCAGGATGTTTACAATAAAAAAGGACACAAAAAATGTGATTTTATCTTCATGAATCTCCATCAGCAGAAAAAAAAAAAAACTAAACAATTTATGACCTTGAGTATATTCTACCTGAATTTAGACTCCATCTCAAGAATAGGTTTGACACATTGAACACTAATGACCGAAAATCAGACGAGTTGTAGGATGATATCAAGGACATCGTAAATGAAGAAAGAAAAAGGTCATTAAAAAGACAGGAAAGAAAGAAAAAACTAAAATGGATGTCAGAAGAAACTATGAAACTTGATCTTGACTGCAGAGTAGCTAAAGCAAACCAAAGAAATGGTGAAGTAAAAGTGCTCAACAGAAGTTTTCAAAGAGCAGCTTGAGCAGACAAAGTATTATGATGAAATGTGCAAAGACCTGGAGTTAGGAAACTGAAAGGGAAGAACATGCCCAGCATTTCTCAAGCTGAAAAAGCTGAAGAAAAAAATTCAAGCTTCGAGGTGCAATTTTGAAGGATTCTATGGGCAAAATCCCCCACACATCTGTCAGTTGATAGTACTATGGAGGTTTGCATGTTGCTGTGATGCTGAAAGCTGTGTCATCAGTATTCAAATACCAGCAGGGTCATCCACGGTGAACAAGTTTCAGCTGAGCTTCCAGAAGGACCTGGCTGTCTACTCCTGAAAAGAATTAGCCAGGGAAAATCTTATTAAAAGCAGTGGAACATTGTCCGATACAGTGCTGGAAGATGAGTCATTTGCAATATGACTGGGGAAGAGCTGCCTCCTCAAAGAAGAGTCGACTTTAACGACATGGACAGAGTCAAGCTTTCAGGACCTTCATTTGCTGATGTGGCACTACTCAAAATGAGAAGAAACAGCTGCAAACATCCATTAATAATTGGAATGTGAAATCTACCAAGTATGAATCTAGGAAAATTGGAAACTGTTAAAAATGAAATGCAACACATAAACATCGATATCCTGGGCATTAGTGAGCTGAAATGGACTGGTATTGACCATTCTGAATCAGACAATCATATGGTCTGCTATGCTGGGAATGACAACTTGAAGAAGAATGGCATTGCGTTCATTGTCAAAAAGAACATTTCAAGATCTATCCTGAAGAATAACACTGTCAGTGATAGGATAATATCTATACACCAAAAGGAAGAAAAGTTAATATGACTATTATTCAAATTAATGCACCAACCTTTAAGGCCAAAAATGAAGAAATTGAAGATTTTTACCAATTTCTGCAGTCTGAAATTGATCGAACATGCAATCAGGATGCATTGATAATTACTGACGATTGGAATGTGAAAGTTGGAAACAAAGATGGATCAGTAGTTGGAAAATACGGCCTTGGTGATAGAAACTATGTCAAAGATCGCATGACAGAATTTTGCAAGACCCACAACTTCTTCAATGCAAATACATTTTTCCACCAACATAAACGGTGACTATACGTGGAGACCTCGCCACACAGAATACACAGGAATCAAATCAACTACATCTGTGGAAAGAGATGATGAAAAAGCTTAATATCATCAGTCAGAACAAGGCTGGGGCCGACTGTTGAACAGATCATCAAATGCTCGTATGCAAGTTCAAGCAGAAACTGAAGAAAATTAGAACAAGTCCATGAGAGCCAAAGTACAACCTTGAGTATATCCCACCTGAATTTAGAAACCATCTCAAGAATAGATTTGACACATTGAACACTAATGACCAAAGACCAGACTAGTTGTGGAATGACATCAGGGACATCATACATGAAGCAAACAAGAGGTCATGAAAAAGACACGAAAGAAACAAAAGACCAAAGTGGATTTCAGAAGAGAGTCTGAAACTTACTCTTGAACATCAAGTAGCTAAAGCAAAAGGAAGAAATGATGAAGTAAAAGAGCTGAACAGAAGATTTCAAAGGGTGGCTCAAGAAGACAAAGTAAAGTATTATAATGACATGTGCAAAGAGCTAGAGATAGAAAATTAAAAGGGAAGAACAGGCTCAGCATTTCTCAAGCTGAAAGAACTGAAGAAAAAATTCAAGCCTCGAGTTGCAATACTGAAGGACTTGGGGAAAATTTTGAACCATGCAGGAAGCATCAAAAGAAGATGGAAGGAATACACAGAGTCAGTATACCAAAAAGAATTGGTCAACGTTCAACCATTTCAGGAGGCAGCATTTGATCAGGAAACGATGGTCCTGAAGGAAGAAGTCCAAGCTGCACTGAAGGCACTGTTGGAAAACAAGGCTGCAAACATTGGCAGAATACCAATCGAGATGTTTCAACAAACAAATGCAGCACTGGAAGTGCTCACTAGTCTATGCTGAGAAAATTGGAAGAGAGCTACCTGGACAACTGACTGGAAGAGATCCATATTTATGCCTATTCCCAAGAAAGGTGATACAACAAAATGCAGAAATTATTGAACAACGTCATTAATATCCTATGCAAGTAAAATTTTGCTGATGATCATTCAAAAGTGGCTGCAGCAGTATAGCAACAAAGAAATGCCAGAAATTCAAGCTGGGTTCAGAAGAGGATTTGGTACCAGGAATATCATTGCTAATGTCAGATGGATCCTGAATGAAAGCAGAGAATAACAGAAAGATGTTTACCTGTGTTCTATTGACTCTGCAAAGGCATTCGACTGTGTGGCTCATAACAAATTATGGATAACGTTGTGAAGAATGGGAATTCCAGAACACTTCACTGTGCTCATGAGGAACCTGTACTTAGATCAAGAGGCAGTCTTTTGAAAAGAACAAGGGAATATTGCTTGGTTTAAAGTCAGGAAAGCTGTGCATCATGGTTATATCCTTTCACCATACCTATTCAATCTGTATGCTGAGCAAATAATCTGTGAAACTGGACTCTATGAAGAAGAACAGGGCGTCAAGATTGGAGGAAGACTCATTAACAACCTTCTTTATGCTGATAATAAAACCTTTACTTGCTGAAAGTGAAGAGGACTTGAAGCACTTACTGATGAAGTTTACAGGCCACAGTCTCCAGTATGGATTACACCTCAACATAAAGAAAACAAAATTCCTCACAACTGGACCAATAGTTAACATAATGATAAACAGAGAAAAGATTGACATCGTCAAGGATGTCATTTTACTTGGATCCACAATCAACACCCATGGAAGCAGTCAATAAATCAAAAGACACATTGCATTGGGAAAATCCTCTGCAAAAGACCTCTTTAGTGTTGAAAAACAAAGACGTCAGCTTGAAGACTAAGGTGCACCTGACCCAAGCCGTGATATTTTCAATCACATCATATGTTTGCAAAAGCTGGACAATGAGGAAGGAAAACCAAAGAAGGATTGATGTTTTTGAATTGTGGTGTTGGCAAAGAATATTGAATATACCATGGACTGCTGGAAGAATGAACAAATATGTCTTGGAAGAAGTTCAACCAGAATGCTCCTTAGAAGCAAGAATGGCGAGACTACGTCTCATGTACTTTGGACATGTTATCAGAAGAGATCAATCCCTGGAGAAGGACATCATGCTTGGTAAAGTAGAGGGCCAGTGAAAAAGAGGAAGACTCTCAATGAGATGGATTGACACAGTGGCTGCAACAATGAGCTCAAATATAACAATGATCATGAGCATGGCACAGGACTGGGCAGTGTGTAGTTCTGTTGTACATAGGGTTGCTATGAATCAGAACCTACTTACCGGCACCCAACAACAACAAAAACAACATGAGCAAAATATTAAAGAATGCAGGAAACATCAAAAGCAGATGGAAGGAATACACAGAATCACTGTACAAATAAGAATTGGTCAACGTTCAACCATTTCAGGAGGGAACATATTATCAACAACCGATGGTACTGAAGGATGAAGTTTAAGTTGCAGTGAAGGCATTAGTGGAAGAAAGTTTCCAGGAATTGACAGAATGCCAACTGAGTTATTTCAACAAACTGATGGAACACTGGAAGCATCCACACTTCTATGCCAAAAAATATGGCCATCTGATTGGAAAACATACATATTAGTGCCCATTCCAAAGAAAGATGATCCAACAGAATGTGGAGCTCATTGAACAATATCATTAATGTCACACCAAAGTAAACTTTAGCTGAACATAATTGCAAAATGGTAACAACATTTCATCAATGGAGCACTGCCAGAAATTCAAGCCAAATTAAGAAGATGTGCAACAAGATATATTATTCCTGTTGCTGGCTGGACCTTGGCTGAAAGTAGAAAATACCAAAAAAGATATTTACCTGTGTTTTATTGGCTATGCAAAGATGTTTGACTGTGTGGATTATAACACATCATATTTAACACATTGTGAAGAATAGGAACTTCAGAACACTTAATTGTGCTCATGTGGAACCTGTACATAGATCAAGTGGCAGTTATTCAAAAAGAACAAGGGGTAATTACATGGATTAAACTCAGGAAAGATGCTTGTCACCTTTGTATCCTTTCACCATATTTATTCAATCTGTATGCTGAGCAAATAATCCCAGAAGATAGACTATGTGAATAAAAATGTGACGTCAGGATCAGAAGAAGACTCATTAACGACCTGTGATATGCAGATGACAGAAACTTGCTTGCAAATAGCCAAGTAGACTTGAAGCACTTAATGATGAAAATCAAAGGCTACAGCTTTCAGTATGGATTGTACCTTAACCCAAAGAAAACAAAAATCTTCACAACTGGACCAATAAGCAGCAACATGATACATGGAGAAGATATTGAAATTGTCAAGGATTTCCTTTTACTTGGATCCACAGTCAACATCCACAGACGCAGCAGTCAAGACATCAAAAGCCGAAAACAAAACTAAAAGATTTACAACAGGGAGCCAGAGACGTCAATCTGTAAATAACAAAACAAATGTTAGAACAATAAAAGAGGTAATAAATGAAGTAGGTATAGAACTTTCAAATGGAGACAAAGTCAAGGCATTATCAAGTAATTAAAGATTGGTTTAAACTTACGAAGATAGGAGTAAATTTCAAGATAACCACAAAGAAAGTTAACAAACCTACTCATCAAAATAAAGAAGAAAAACATAAAGTCCAGGTAAATAGAAAATCTACAAAAATGAAAGAAACAAAAAATACACAAACAAAAGGAATTCAGCACAGAAGTGTAACAGGAACAAAGAAAATATCAGCACCACAAAGAAAACACTACAAAATGACAGCAATAAACTCACACCTATCAATAATCACACTAAACGTAAATGACTTAAATGTACCCATAAACAGACAGTGACAGTGACAGAATGGATTAAAAAAAAAAAAAGGGACCCATCAATATGCTGTCTACAAGCGACACACCTTAGAAACAAAGAAGTAAATTTATTAAAAATAAAAGGGTGTAAAAACTATATCAAGCAAACAGCTACCAAAAAAAAAGCAGGAGTGGCAATACTAATCTCAGATAAAATAGATTTAAAAAAAATCCACCATAAAAGACAAAGAGGGGCATTATATAATGATTAAAGGGACAATCCTCCATCAAGATACAGCCATAAAAAAATATCTACACATTCAATGACAGGGCTCCAAAATACACACACACACACACAAAAAAAAAAAAACCTCTAAAAGCACTGAAAAGAAAAACTGACACTTATACCATAATAGTAGAAGACTTCAATACACCACTCTTGGTAAAGGACAGAACATCTAGAAAGGAGCTCAACAAGGATACACAACATCTAAAGGCCACAATCAACCAACTAGACCTCATAGACATGTAGAACACTTCACCCTACAGCAGCAAAGTGCATATTCTTTTCCAGTGTACATAGAATGTTCTCCAGAATAGACCACATCTTAGGCTACAAAGAAACTCTCAACAAAATCCAAAACATTGAGATAATACAAAGTATCTTCTCTGATCACAATACCATCAAAGTAGAAATTAACAGGAAAAGCAAGGAAAAAAAATCAAATACTTGGAAACTGAATAACACCCTGCTTAAAAACCACTGGGTAATAGCAAAAAATCAAAGATGAAATAAAAAAATTCCTGGAATCAAATAAGAAGGAAAACACATCATACCAAAACCGTTGGGACACAGCAAAGACAGTGCTCAGAGGTCAATTTATAGCAATAGATGCATACATCAAGAAAGAAGAAAGGGACAAAATCAAAATGTTAGCTATACAACTCAAACAAATAGAAAGAGAACAGCAAAATAAGCCCACAGCCACCAAAAGAAAGGAAATAATAAAGATCAGAGTGTAAATAAATGAAATAGAGAATAGAAAAACAATGGAAAGAATGAACAAAACCAAAAGTTGGTTCTCTGAAAGGATCAACAAAAAAGACAAACTATTGGCCAAAATGACAAAAGAAAAACAGGAGAGGACACAAATAACCGAAATAAAAAATGAAATGGAGGATATTACAACAGACCCAACTGAAATGAAAAGGATCATAGCAGAGTACTATGAAAAACTATACTCCAACAAATTTGGAAACCTAGAGGAAATGGACAAAGTTCTAGAAACACACTACCTACTCAAACTAACACAAACTAAAATTGAAAATCTGAACAGACCCATAACAAGACAAGAGATTGAAAACGTAATAAAAAAAACTCCCAACAACAAAAGAAAGTTCAACATTAGAAAATCAATCAAGGTAATCCACCACATAAATAAAATAAAAGAATCACTTGATCATCTTAATTGTTCCAGAAAAGTCATTTGAAGAAGTCTAACACCCATTCCTGATAAAAACTCTCAATAGAATAGGTATAGAAGGGAAATTCCTTAATATAATAAAGGGTATCTATACAAAACCAACAGCCAACATCATTTTTAATGGGGAGAGGCTGAAAACATTCCCCCTGAGAACAGGAACAAGACAAGGATACTCTTTATCACCACTCCTATTTAACATTGTACTGGAAGTTCTAGCTCAAGCAATAAGGCAAGAAAAAGAAATAAAAGGCATCCAGATTGGTGATGAAGAAGTAAAACTGTCCCTATTTGCCAATGATATGATACTACACATAGAAAACTCAAAAGACTCCACGAGAAAACTATTGGAACGAATAGAAAGATTCAGCAGAGTCACAGGATACAAGATAAACTACAAAAATCAGTTGGATTCCTATGCACCAATAAAGAGAACTATGAAAAGAAATCAGGAAAACAATACCATTTATAATAGCCCCTAAAAAAATAAAATACTTAGGAATAAACATAACCAGGGATGTAGAAGACCTATACAAATAAAACTACAAAACACTACTGCAAGAAACCAAAAGAGACCTATGTATATGGAAAAACATTCCATGTTCATGGATAGGTAGCCTTAACATTGTAAAAATGTCAATTCTACCCAAAGTAATGTATAAATACAATGCAATCCTGATCCAAATACCAACAGCATTCTTTAAAGAGATGGAAAAACTAATCATTAACTTTATATGGAAAATGAAGAGGCCCTGAATAAGTAAAGCACTATTGAAGAAGAAGAATAAAGTAGGAGAACTTGCACTACCTGACCTCAGAACCCACTATACAGCTATGGTAGTCAAAACAGCCTGGTACTTGTACAACAACAGACACATCGATCAATGGAACAGAATTGAGAACCCAGATGTAAATCCATCCACCGACGAGCACCTGATCTTTGACAAAGGTCCAAAGTCCATCAAATGGGGAAAAGATAGCCTTTTTAACAAATGGTGCTGACAAAACTGAATGTCCATCTGCAAAAAAAATGAAACAGGACCCATACCTCATACCAAACACAAAAACTAATTCAAATGGATCAAAGACCTAAATATAAAACTAAAAACCATAAAGATCATAAAAAAAAGGGGGTCAACTCTGGAGGCCATAATACATGGCATTAATAGGATACAAACCATAACTAACAATGCACAAACACCAGAAGATAAGCTAGATGACTGGGATCTTCTAAAAATTAAACACTTATGCTCATCAAAAGACTTCACCAAAAGAGTAAAAAGAGAAATTACAGACTGGGAAAAAAAAATTGGCTATGACACATCTGACAAAAGTCTAATCTCTAAAGTCTACTGGAAAATCCCACACCTTTACAACAAAAAGACAAATAATCCAATTAAAAATGGGCAAAGGGTATGAACAGACACTTCACCAAAGAAGACATTCAAGCAGCTAACAGATAAATGAAGAAATGCTCGTAATCACTAGCCATTAGAGAAATGCAAATGAAAACCACAAGGAGATACCATCTCACCCCGACATTGCTAGCATGAATCAAAAAAAAAAAACAGAAAATAAAAGGGAGATTGGAACTCTTATGCACTGCTGGTGGGAATGCAAAATGGTACAACCATTTTGGAAAATGATATGGCACTTCCTTAGAAAGCTAGAAATAGAAATAGCATATCATCCAGCAATCCCACTCCTAGGAATATATCCTAGAGAAATAAGAACTGTCACATGAATAGACATATGCACACCCATGTTCATTGCAGCATTGTTTACAATAGCAAAAAGATGGACACAACCTAGGTGCCCATCAACAGATTAATGGATAAACAAACTATGGTATATACACCCAGTGGAATACTATGCAACACTAAAGAACCATGATGAATCTGCAAAGTATCTCACAATATGAATGAATCTGGAGGGTATTATGCTGAGTGAAATAAGTCAATCACAAAAAGATAAATATTGTATGAGACCACTACTATAAAAACTCATGAAAAGATTTACACAAAAAAGAAATAATCTTTGATGGTTATGAGAGAGAGGAGGGGCAGGAGGGAAAAAAAAAACAAAAACAAATAGACAATAGATAAACAATAACTTTGGTGAAGGATAAGACAGTACAAAATAATGGGGAAACCAGCACAACTTGTCTAAGGCAAGGTGCTTGTCTAAGCCAGCACAACTTGCCTAAGGAAGCTCCATAGACACATCCAAATTCCCTGAGGGACAAAATTGCTGGACTGAGGGCTGTGGGGACCATGATCTCGAGGAACATCTAGCTCAACTGGCATAACATAGTTTATAAAGAAAATGTTCTACATTCTACTTTGGTGAGTAGTGTCTGGGGTCTTATCAGCTTGTGAGCAGCCATCTAAGATATTCCACTGGTCCCACACTGTCTGGAACAAGGGAGAATGAAAAAAAAAACAAAGTCACAGGGAAATATTAATCCAAAGTACTAATGGACTAAAGCTTCCATCAGATTAGTCTAGTACAACTAGGTGGTGCCCGAATACCACCACTGACTGCTCTGACGGGAATCACAATAGAGCGTCCCAGACAGAGCTGAAGAAAAATGTAGAACAAAATTCTAACTCACAAAAAAAGACCAGACTTACTGGCCTGACAGAGACTGGAGAAACTCTGAGAGTATGACTCCCGATAGTAATGCAGTCACTCCTGAGGTTCACCCTTCAGCCAAAGATTAGACAGGCCCATAAAACAAAATGAGACTAAATGGGCACACCAGCCCAGGGACAAAGAAGAGAATGCGGGAAGGGACAGGAAAGCTGGTAATGGGAAACCCAAAGTCCAGAAATGGTGAGTGCTGACATGTCGTTGGGTTGGCAACCAATGTCACAAAACAATATAAGTATTAATTGTTTAATGAGAAACTAGTTTGCTCTGTAAACCTTCATCTAAAGTACAATAAAAATAGTTAAAAAAAATAATAAACAATAATTTATGAGTAGATACATGGCAGATATGTAAGCTGAACAGGGGTGTGAGGGTGTATGGAAGTACACCCACATACATATATATGTGTAAATGTTGCAAATATACCCATATATGCAATACGGGGAACAGAGGACACAGACATGTAAACTTCTTAGCCATAACCATACACCTCCCGGGACTGAGATACTGGACTTGAGGGCTAGGGATTATCTCAAGGGACATCTAGGTCAACTGGCATATCATAATCCATATAGACAATGTTCTATATTGTACCTTGGTGAGTAGCAACTGGGGTCTTAAAAGCTTGTGAATGGCCATCTAAGATACAGCAATTGGTCTCTTTCTGTCCACAACAAAGAAGAGTGAAGGAAACCGAAGATTCAAGGAAGCAATTAGTCCAAAGAACTAATGGATCACGTGAACCATGGCTTCCAATAACCTGAGACCAGAGACCTAGATAGTGCCCAGCTCCCACTACCTACTATTCTGTCAGGGACTGCAATAATAGGTCATGGATAGAGTGAGAGAGAAATGTAGAATGAAATTCAGACTCATAAATAAGACCAAACTTACTGGTCTGATGGAGACTGGTGGAACCCTTAAAGATCTTTCAAACTTGGAACTAAAATCACTCCCAGACACCATATTATAGGCCATACAATAGACAGGCCTATAAAATGAACAACAACACCAGTGAGGAGTGTATAGCTCAGAATAATCAACTATATGAGACCTAAAGGGCAGCATTCGCCCAAAAGCAAAGTTTAGAAGGACTGTAAGGGCAGGAAACCTGGGCAAATGGACACTGGAAACTCAGGGAGGAAGGGAGAAGAGTGCTGATACAGTCAGGGGTTTGCAACTAATGTCACAAAACAAACTGTGTACAAATTGTTGAATGAGAAACTAATTTGCTCTGTAAACTTTCACCTAAACAACAATAAAATGTTACAAAAAAATTTAAAAAAAAAGAAAGAAATCAAAAAAAGTATATTGTTTGAGCAAGTCTACTGCAAAAGATCTCTTTAAAGTGTTAAAAAACAAAGATGTTACTTTGAGGACTAAGATGCGCCTGGCTGAGGCCATGGTATTTTCAGTAGCGTTGTTGTGTTATTATTGTTAGGTGCCTTCGAGTCTGTTCAGACTCATAACAACCTTACAACAACATAACAAAACATTGCATAGTCCTGCACTGTCCTCAAAATTGTTTGTTATATTTGAGCCCATTGTTATTGCCACTGTGTCAATCCATCTTGTTGAGGGTTTTCCTCTTTTTCAATGACTGTCTACTTTATCAAGGAGGATTTCCTTCCCGGGGGACTGATCCTTCCTGATAATATTCCCAAAGCATGTGAGAAGAAGTCTCACTATCCTTGCTTTTAAGGCGCATTCTGGCTTTACCTCCTCCAAGACAGATTTGTTCATTATTCCGGCAGGCCACGGTATACTCAATACTCTTCACAAAAACCATAATTCAAAGGCATGAGTTCTTTAGTCTTCCTTATTCATTGTCCAGCTTTCACATGCATATGAGGTGACTGAAAACATCATGGCTTGGGTCAGGCTTCCTTAGTCCTTAAAGTGACATCTTTGCTTTTTAACCCTTTAAAGAGATCTTTTGCTGCAGGTTTGCCTAATGCAATGTATCCTTTGATTTTTTGACTGCAGCTTCCATGGACATTGATTGTGGATCCAAGTAAAATGAAATTGTTGACAACTTCAATCTTTTCTCTGTTTATCATGATGTTGCTTATTTGTCCAATTGTGAAGATTTATGTTTTCTTTATGTTGAGGTGTAATCTATACTGAAGACTCTAGTCTTTGATCTTTATCATTAAGTTCTTCAAGTCCTTTTCACTTTCAGCAAGCAAGGATGTGTCATCTGCATATCGCAGGTTGTAAATCAGTCTTCCACCATACCTAATGCTGCGTTCTTCTGCATATAGTCCAGCTTCTTGGATTATTTGCTGGCACAGAGATTGAATAAGTATGGTAAAATGATACAATCCTGATGCATACCTTTTCTTACTTTAAACTACATGCTATCCCCATGTTCTGTTTGAATGACTGCCCCTTGGTCTGTGTACAGTTTCCTCATGAGCACAATTAAGAGTTCTGGAATTCCCATTCTTCAAAATGTTATCCATAATTTGTTATTATCCACATAGTCAAATGCCTTTGCACAGTCAACAAAACACAGGTAAACATCTCTCTGGTATTCTCTGCTTTCAGACATGATCCATCTGATATCAGCAGAGGTATCCCTTGTTCCTCTTCCTCTTGTGAATCCAGCTTGAATTTCTGGCAGTTCTCTGTTGATGTACTTTGCAACTACTTTTGAATTACCTTCAAATAATTTTACCTGCAAGTAATATTAATGATATTGTTCAATAATTTCCACATTATGTTGGATCACCTTTCTTTGGAATGGATACAAATATGGATCTCTTCCAGTCAGTGGGCCAGAATTTCCAAATTTCTTTGCATAGACAAGTGAGCACCTCCAGTGCTGCATCCATTTGTTGAAACATCTCAGTTGGTATTCTGTCAGTTTCTGGAGCCTTGTTTTTCATCAATGCCTTCAGTGCAGGTTGGACTTCTTCTTTCAGTACTATCGGTTCTTGATCATATGCTACTGCTTGAAATGGTTGAACGTTGACCAATACTATTTGGTACAGTACTCTGTATTCCTTCCATCTGTTTTTGCTTTTTTTTTTTTTT
>NW_004444107.1:1518731-1531712 GCF_000243295.1 Trichechus manatus latirostris | reverse complement strand
ATTTGATGTTCTAGGGTTTCAGGATTGTTGATTCTCTGTTTGGCTTAGTTTTTCGGATCTTTGTTGTGGAGGGACGGCGTGGTGCTTCTGCCTAGAGCGCCATCTTGCCGGAGTCCTCCCATCTGTTTTTGATGCTTCCTGCATCATTTACTATTTTCTTCATAAAATCCTTCAATATAGCAACTCGAGACTTGAATATTTTGCTCAGTTCTTTCAGCTTGAGAAATGCTAAGTGTGTTCTTCCCTTTTCGTTTTCTTACTCCAGGCTTTTGCACATTTCATTACAATGCTTTACTTTGTCTTCTCAAGCTGCCCTTTGAAAACTTCTGTTTAGCACTTTTACTTCATCAGTCTTCCGTTCACGCTAGCTACTCTACATTCAAGAGCAAGTTTCAGAGTCTCTTCTGACATCCATTTTGGTCTTGTCTTTCTTTCCTGCCTTTTTAATGACCTCTTGCTTTCTTCATGTATGATATTCTTGATGTCATTCTACAACTTGTGAGGTCTTAGGTCATTAACGTTCAATTCATCAAATCTATTCTTGATATGGTCCCTAAATTCAGGTGGGATTCCTCAAGTTCAGACTTTGGCTCTCATAAACTTGTTTTAATTCAATTTCAACTGGAACTTGCATATGAGCAATTGATGATCTATTCCACAGGCAGTCCCTGGCCTTGTTTTGACTGATGATATTGAGCTTTTCCATTGTCTCTTTCACAGATGTAGTTGATTTGATTCCTGTGTATTCCATCTGTCAAGGTCCACATGTATAGTTGTCATTTATGCTGTTGGTTGGAAAAAAGTATTTGCAATGAAGAAGTTGTTGGTCTTGAAAAATTCCATCATGCAATCTCTAGTGTCATTTCTATCACCAAGGCCATACTTTCCAACTAGCAATCCTTCTTCTTTGTTTCCAACTTTTTCATTCCAACCACCAGTAATTATCAAAGCATCTTGATTGTATGTTTGATCAACTTCAGACTGCAGACGTTGTTAAAAATATTCCATTTCTTCATCTTTGACCTTAGTGGTTGGTGCATAAATTTACACAATAGTCTCATTAACTTGTCTTCCTTGTATGCCTATAGACATTGTCCTATCATAACAGGGGTATACTTCAGGATAGATCTTCAAATGTTCTTTTTGACTATGAATTAAATGCCATTCCTCTTCAACTTGTCACTCCCTGTATTGTAGACCATATTGTTTGTCCATTCAAAATGGCCAATACCAGTCCATTTCTAGGAAAATTGCTAGATTCATACTTCATACATTCCACGCTCTGATTATTAATGGATATTTGCAGCTATTTCTTCTCATTTTGAGTCTTCCCGCCTCAGAAAATGAACATCCCAGAAGCATGACTCCATCCATGTTATTAAGATCAACTCTACTTTGAGAAGGCAGCACTTCCTCGGTCATATTTTGATGCCTTCCGACCTGAGGAGCTCATCTTCCAGCACTGTTTTATCAGATAGTATTCCAATGCTATTCATAAGTTTTCACTGGCCAGTTTTTTCAGAAGTGGACTACCAGTTCCTCTTTCTAGTTTGTCTTAGCCTAGAAGCTTTCCTGAAAACTGTCCACCAAGGGTGACCCTGCTGGATTTGAAATAACTGTGTCAAACTTCCACTATCACAGCAACATGAAAACCACCACAGTACAACCACCATGCGTCTGCGGTACTGTGGTGACTTGTGTGTTTTTCAATCACCTTATAGGCATGCAAAAGGTGGACAATGGATAAGAAATACCAAAGAAGAATTGATGCATGTGAATTATGGTGTTGGTGAAGAATAATGAATATACCATGGACTGCCAGAAGAATGAACAAATTTGTCTTGGAAAAATTACAGCCAGAAAGCTCCCTTGAAGTGAGGAATGCAAGACATCAAATCATGTACTTTGGTCATATTATCAGGAGGGAGTAGTCCCTAGAGAAGAACATGATGCTTGGTAAAGTAGAGGGTCAGCGATAAAGAGGAAGACCCTCAACAAGGTGGATTGAGATAGTGGTTGCAGCAATGAGCTCAAACATGGCAATGATTGTGATGATGGCCATGACCAAGCAGTGTTTCATTGTATTGTACATAGGGTAGCTATGAGTCAGAACAAACTCAATGGCACCAAACAATAACAACAACAATCTGCATCAGTAAGGAACTGAAAATTGTTACATGCAGCACAGATACAAGTAGCTACTGAAAAGTCTCATGAATTAAAAATAATATTCATGGGCCTAAAACCCATTACCGTTGAGTTTATTCTGACTCACAGCAATCCTATAGGTCAGAGAAGAAATGTGTCTCATAGGGTTTTCAGGTCTGGAAATCTTCAAAGCTTACCGCCACATCTTTCTCCCCCTGAACAGCTAGTGGGTCCAAATCTCAGACCTTTCAGTTAGCAGCTCATTGCTTAACAGCTGGTCCACCAGGGCACCTTCTTCATTGGCCTACTATTGGTGAATTACAAAGAAATAAAACCCTTAGTAAGAAACTCTCTCTCTATATATATATGTGTGTGTGTGTGTGTGTGTGTGTGTGTGTGTGTGTGTGTAGGTATGTATGCATCTATGAAGGATGTTGATAGATAAAGACAGTGTTTTCTTAAATTGTTAAGCTAACATTTCAATTAATAGTACAAATGAAACAGATGAAATGTTATTTTATGCTTTCAATCTTCATTTAATTATTTATATAAAAGTGATGGGATTCTGTATTATTTTTCTTATTATATATATGTACATATTTATTTATAATTTTGTTTATATAAAAAGGTGATAAAATTGGTGCTGTTGAGTCAATTCAGACTCATAGGTACCCTGTAGGACAGAGTAGAACTGTCCCATAGGGTTTCCAAGGAGCGACTGGTGAATTTGAACTGCCAGCCTTTCGATTAGCAGCTGAGCTCTTAACCACCACAACACCAGGGCTCCAAAAAAAAAGCTGATAGTATTCTATAATTTTCCAAGACAATTATTTCTTTTTTATTTTATTATCTTCACTTTGGAAAGAAAAAGGAGTAGCATCATCCTTAAAAAAATTAACAGGTAATAAAACTTCCTCTTGATATGGTATTGAATGTAAAGTTTCATTATTAAAATGTTTGGATATCTATTAAAAGTCTGGTTTTCGAGTATTTTAAAATAATTTTGATCTTAAATGTCTGATATCATGCCTTTATAGAAAATATTTTATTCATTCAATGCTGATAAATAAAAATCTCTAAAGTGGGCTCTTTCACACTTCTTCAGAAATGAAAATACTCTAGCAGGTTCCTAACTAGTCTCCCTGCTGCACTTGGTTACCTCAGTCTCCTCCCAGCAGCCGCAGAGATCCTTTTAAAACCAAACCCTGAAAGTCTGATGTCGTTTCTTCAAACACTCCATACTCCATACCTGGCTTACAAAACCTACATCATCTGGCTCTAGGAAGCCTCTCAGTTGCTATCGCCTCTCACTTTCCCTTCTGCTCATCACTGTTCAACCACACTGGCTTCCTTTGCTTTGCCTTAAAAGTAATAAGTACACCCAGGGATGAATTACCCAACTATCAAGGTACACTTGTGCTTACTTACAAATCTGTAGTGCACTATTTCACCTGTTTTTACCACGTCTTTGAAATTGTGCATTGCAGATTAGTAAATAAACAGAAGTAAGCCTGGGCATAACTTGCTTACTGATTAATCCGCCCCTGAGTACACTCTTGTCTCTGCTTTTGCATTTGCTCCCTTTGCCTGCAATGTTTCCTCCCTGGATATCAATAGAACTCAGACCTTTACAGTTCTCTGATCAAATGTCACTTCATCAGGGAGACCTTCTTTGATCACTACGTACAATTGATGAATTTCCCAATCTATGCGCAAAACCCTTACCCTCCTTTATTTTTCTATCAGTATAAATAACAGACACTGCATTATGCACTTATCTCTTGTTGACTGCCTTTCTCCTGGCCTACTCCCTCCATCAAAAAAAAAGAAAAGCAGATGGGATTTGCTGTGGGGACTTTGCTCACTGTTGTATTCTAGTAGGTTAAACCATTTCTGAAACAACAGGATGCTTATTAGATATTTATTGAATGACTAAAATTACAAGTAGATGAATTAGTGAAATACCTCATGATTTAATTCTCTGTTGTTTCTCTAGGAAATGCTGACCTTCGACTTCAACCTAAGGAAATTCTGAAGAGCCATATTAGTGAAAAAAATCCTCAATACTAGACTGAGTGTGGTAAATTAGACACAAGAGCTGTTTCTTCTCTCAATTTTGCTCGATTGTGTTAATTTACCTAGGACAAATAACTACGTCTCTCAGAATCTCCTTTAATGTCTGGTTCTGGCTAGAGTTGGCCAATAGAGAAACTTGAGTGAGAAGAAGCCATTGCTAGAAGAAGATTATAGCAGCTAGGCAAGGTGACAGACAGCATGGAATTGCCCAGCAGGCTCCAAATGCCAGTTCTTCTTCCCAACTACTGGCCCCACAGACCAACAGCATTCATGAGTCATCCCCAAGCATTTGACTGTAGTTTTCTCAGAGTGTAGCAGCTACTAAACACCTCTATATGACCTCCCCTTTGTAGCCTCTCTTTGGCAGTCAGAACTGCAAAACTTCTGGGATTTTCCTCCATGATGGTATTAACCTCTCTGTGTACATATTGCAGTTTGTTGCACTTAATGACTTTCTGTGATCCTCCATATTTCTTAAATTCCCCAGTCTTTAAATTATCCAGCTCCTCCTACATTTATGCAAATTCTAATTTCTGTTGTGCAAGGTGTGGAACCCCATGGCAGTAAACAATTTGGCCTTCTGGTCCTGGTTCTGAGAGCAGTACCACAGTGAGGCCTTTGAGTGAAGGCTTACCTGACTAAAAGGAATCACCTAGGCACCCGATGGTAAGCTCCAGAGGGACACGTCGTAAGGCCAATAAAGGCCTTGGAGAGGAAGGCTCAAGAGAGCACCCCGGGCTGGAGAATGTGAATATTTGGCTCTCGGGGAGGGGTGATCAGGTCCTTTGGGGGCACAGAAGCTCTGTGCTGAAGAACACCCCCCCGCCCCCATTCCTTGTTCTAGGGTGAAGACATCAGCTCAGGTGATAAGAGATTAGAAATCTATCAAGAAATAGAGAAGGGACTGGCACCGGAAGCAGCAGAAACCCTGGACCTGATAGAAGGTATAACACCCAGCAGTGAACCAGAGAAGCAGCAGCACAGCCCAGGAGAAGCAGAAGCGGGCACCAGCTGAGCACAGAAGTGGCAGCAGAGTGGTCTAAGAGAAGTGGGCCGAGAGCTGTAAAGCCTTTACTTTAAGGCTGCAAGAACACCAGAAGCAGCCTAGAACGTGAGCGGGCCCAGGCAGCAGTACAAACCCCCTCTGAGAGCTGTAACTCTTGACGGTGAGAGGCCTCACGCAGGGGTCTGCCGCCCAGCCTGAGGCACCATGTGCATGGGTCTACCAACTGAGCCGGGGGTACCCCGTGCAGTGGTTCCACAGAGCAGTTCTTTGGGAGCTGTCCGATGCCGGCTCAGAGCTGGGGTCAGCACAGGGCTGTCTGGAAGCTGCTGGTTGATAGCTGGGCCAGTGAATGAAGGAACAGAGTAGCTGCAGAGCGAGAGAAAACACAGCACCTGAACCGTGGCGCACCTGCTGACACCTGAGCCACGACGTGCCTACCCAGTAGCGTAAGAGTTAACATTGGTTTTTGTGAAGGGTGTGTAGGCGCCCTTTGAGAGAGTCATTCTCCTATGGTTCAAAGTGGGGCACGCCTACATTAGTCTCCGTTTCGCCCGACAGGCTTCTTGAGTCCAGGGTGGACCGGCTTGTTCTTATCGTTTGCTGTCTGCTTTCAGTCAGTAATATAAATGACTTTCACTTTGCCAACATTGTTTAAGTGTCTCATGTGTGCAACTCCATTGTACTGGATGGGCGTAGGGCCCATGGAGGGGTTGATGCTGCTGGTTGGAGACTTTATCTTAGTGGTCTTGTGGCTGCTTGCGAAGTTAGGACAGATTCTGAGACAAGCTGTGTGTGCAAGTCATATTATAAATCGTTTGTTCCCATAAAACATTGAGTCTTTTCCTGAATAAACCCAGACTGATACCTCAGTTATAGCTAAACAGGTACTATCTATGAACGTGCTTTTCTGTATTGTTCCATCCCGATTGCTATGAGTAAGCAAGAACTTGTGAAAAAGATTATTGTGTGATCTTTACAAAGGGATAAAAATCGTGCTTTAACTGGAATTATAATGTAGAGAAGTATTTCAAAAATTTATTTTGCTATTTTTAGTAAACTTAAAATCACTATAAGCAAACATTTTTAGAACCTCTTTGCTGTGCTTCCCATTATTAGTAGTGTCTTAGACGATAAATTCATGAGGCTAATTAGCAAATATTATTTTATCTGTTTAATATGTAAAATAAAATAAGAACAGATTCTAGTGAAACCATTAATCTAAAGAATTATCATAAATATGAATGTATTATTAAATTAGAAAGGCCAACAATGTTAGTTTATAAGATACAGAACATGCATGATCTTTAAAAAAAAAAAGTACAGTATACTTTCAAAATCGTCTGTTCTAATCTGCATATTTTTTCATATTTAACAAGAAAAATTTTTTTTTACTATAAAAATATTATTTATATCCTATGTTGCTGAATTTTGGTATTTTGTCTTCTTAATGAAAATGAAAAGCAAAGACGCCAGCCAACTTTTGACAATATGTAAATTGGGGCAATGAGACAAGATATTCAGATGATAGTGGGGATTTCGTTGCCTCAGCTCTAAAAATAAAATTCTTAGGATAATCATCCATCTAGCTATACTGAAGCCATGACTAAAGGCTGTGATAGATTACAAAGTTAGCCATGATTTTTTGCAGTTCTTTCCATCAAGAATTGGAGTCTATTTTTCAAGCCCTTGTACCTGGGATGGCCTTGTGACTTTGTTTGGTGAATTGAATGTTCAGAGTTCTGATCCTGGGCTTCAAAGGGATTTTACACTTCTTTTCCTTGGAATCCTGTGGCTATCATATGAACAGGCTTGAGCTAGCCCACAGGAGGATGAAAGGTCAGGTGAAGAGGAACTGAGCACCCTAGCTAACAGAGAGGTGCCAGCTGACTTGACAATTGACTGCAGATGCATGAATGAGCTACAAATGAGATCGGTCCTTATATGGCTGTTACAACAATGTTATTGGGAATATTTTTGAACATATATTCTGTTGGAAATATACATACATGTCTCTAAGGTATATATCCAGGAGCAGAAATGTTGGATAAGAGGCTCTGTGTATTAGAAAATGCCAGAAAATTTTCTAAAGTAGTTGGTTTATAAGAAATTTACTTTGCTGCATTGCATCCTATCCAGCATTTGACATGAAAACAACAACAAAAAACCAAACCCGTTGCCATCGAGTCGATTCTGACTCATAGAGACCCTACTGGGCAGAGTAAAACTGCCCCATAGGGTTTCCAAGGAGTGCCTGGGGATTTGAACTGCTGTACTTTTGGTTAGCAGCTGAACTCAACCATTATGCCATCAGAGTTGCCACATTTGACGTGATCGGACTTAAAATTTTAAACATTCTGGCTGGATTTCTAGTGTTGCCTCACTGTGATTTTTACTTTTTTTTTCATGTGAGACTATGTTTATTCATCAGATCATAATGGGATTAGAATCATCAGTATTGTTGTAACCTATAATTTTAAATGGTTGTTCCATTTTATAGCAATTTCAGAATTCCTCCTTTTAGCTTTTTAGAGCATATAATGATTGATTTCCTCTTGCAGAATTTTGTGATTAGTTACCTAGTATAATTTGGAAATGGACAAGGGTGATAGTTGCACAACATGATGAATATAATTAATGTCACTGAACTGTACATATGAAGAATGTTGAAATAGCATTTTTTTTACATATATATTTACCATAACAAAAAAAAATTGGAGGAAGAAAAATTTCCTATGCTGCAGTATCATCTCACTAAGCATAAGTCCCTAGGTGGTACAAGCAGTTAACATGCTCAGCTACTAACGAAAAGCTTAAAAGTTCAACTTCCACCCAGAGGCACCTAGAAAGAAAAGTCTGGTGGTCTACTTTGGAAAAATTAGCCATTGAAAACCCTGTGGAGCTCACTTCTATTCTAATGCACATGGGGTTTGCCATGAGTCAGGGCTGATTTGACAGCAACAGGTCAAAGCATACTAACACTTCTGTGAAGGCAGAAGATGAATCTTATCAGCATTATGCTTAGTATGACTTATCAAAACAGACATTAAAATTCTGGCTCTGACATTTGAATGAGAACTGATGGCTCTTATATATTCTCCATACTCATCCATTTTACTGTGTACCATTGCTTCTTGCCCACATCTGTCAAATTCAGAACTGAAACAAATGAACCAATCATTTAAGACTGTACATCTAATGTTATTTTCATTGAGGTTGTCTGTCAGCAAACCCCGGTACATTGTTTTCTCTCATCTTAAGAGGATTCCAGATAACAGACCACACTCACCATACAAGCTACAATATTGCAAAATTTTATTCAATGGTGAGAACAAAATCCAATTTTCCATTTGGAATAAAAAATGATTAATGTGTTTGTAAAGTTATGACTGCTCTAAGAAAGAACAGACATATACCGGCACAATGTTAAGGGGAGTTTTGATACAAACAATCTATTTAAATTTTATTATAAAATGATGACTCTATAAAATCAAAGTAAATACATTGAGCTATTGTGTTTGAATGTATCATTAAAATAAGCATATGCTGATAATGATGATTATCAATTTATATACTGGGGAAAGCTTGTTGAAAAAATGTTAAAATTTCTATTTACAAATTATATAATTCCAATTTTTCATACTGAATTTGATTTGATTGTGGTAATGTAAGTCTGAAACTAAATGATATAAAGCAAGTCCAGCTTTGTGGTTAATCTCGAAATGAAAACCAGTTTCTGTAGGATGGATCTAAAGGCAGAGTTTGGAGCCTGAATTGGGGAGAGAAGGGAGCTTTTCTGTATGATGACATGGCTCAGTGAGCAATTAATTACTGATCTCCACTCTGTGGAGTGATTACAGTGATCGGTAATTGTGATTTTAAGTTTTTTTAAAAAAATATTATATGTAGAGCAATAAAAAATATATACCTTGCAAACTAAGTCTGCAAAATCTTGGCAAGGGCAAAGAAGACTGTGTCATATTCATTTTGACAAGAAAGATGGCTTAATATTCCTCACATACCTTTCTCATATATCCTTTTCTACAGAGTACATCAATCCACGAATGTCACTTTTGTTATTGTCGTCATTGATATTCCTTTTGTTAGCTCTATTATTTTTCTAGCACTAAAGAAAGTTCTGTTATAGCTTAAAAGATATGGAGAACTGAAATCTTTCCTATATTGAATTCCTTGGTTCACATCAAAATTATTTAACATTATCGTTTTTCTATTTATTTGCAATCAAAATTCTTGACACTGTTACAAATGAACCAATTGGATTTGGACTCTTTCTCAAGACCTTAATAACTAAATAATGACAGAAAATGTTTGTCCACACCTGTGTGTGTGGTGGGGGGGGGCATAGAAATGTTTATACTAAAGGCCCTAAGGCGAACAAAAATCTTTAAACAATTATATATTCTGCTCCAAAGGAGCTCCAAAGAAGACCTATAATTTTCAAGTATTGAAAATGAAATGGGGTAAGATTCTGCTGTAACAGTTTGTAGATCTCCTCTTGAACTAATCCAAGATTTTTTAAAAACTAATGAGTAAAGATGAAATGATTTCTGGCTATGCAACTGCAAGTGTTTTTAAAGCCAATTCATCTTTTTCCCAATAAATTATTTCTCACTGACTCACTAATTTGCTACTTAATTTTGTGGAACACATAATGAGCCCATTCAATATTTTATTTTACCAAACATGATACCTAAGCATCATTTTTTGATACCACCACCACAAGACACCATTCTTGTCTGAATCACAATAACTATGCTGCCATTTAGGAAAATACTTTGATATAAAGGAAAAATTTGTAAGATAAGGGTCACAATAGGTATACGCTACACAGAGGTATCTGTTAGTGAATTCTCTACCAGCACAGCTCAGGATCACAGATAAAGATTTCAACCTTATGAGGGAGAAAGACAGATAGAGGCAGGTTCCCAATACTTGAGAGGATTGTTAAAACATGGGTCCTGCATATGGATAAAACCAAGGATCGACTTTCTAGGAAAGATCCAAAATAAGAAAACTGGTCTGCTGCCAATGGTGATGGTGCTGATGCTATTACTTAAGGATAGAACTGCTCCTCAATGACATTAAGATAGACCGAAGATATTAAGATAAACGTGGACCTGAAATTAAGGATTCAAGCAGCCACTGGAGGACAGAGGAAAACTACAAATTTAGAAAGCAGTTATTTTAAAGCACACAGTATGTTTTCTACCACTGTTATGTATTTAATATCATATCTGACTTTCTCAGTGAGTCTTGAGTGCTAAAATTTCAATATATTGCACTAGTTTTTCATTTTTTTTTCTATTGACCTCTTTAAAAATTAATTTAGTTGTTGATAAACGTATTTTTTCTGAAAATAAGAAAACTGCCATTTAAAATGCCACTGTTTCTCTGGAAATCTCAGTAAGACTGTATTTTCCTGAACAAATATTATTTGGGTCTTCTGCACTGCACTTCTATCTTCTCTAGTTAAACAACAGTCTCTGGCATGTTATTAGGCACCTAACTACTTAATTAAGCACTACAGTGTGAAATGAGACTCTCATTGTACTGTAAGTTTGTTTTGTAATTACATTAACCATACTAATTGCATTTTCCCATGCTGTGGCTATTAGGTAATTACATATATATGAATTTTTGTGTTATATACTCTTATGATGAGCTTTCCTAAGAACATTTGCTCATTAGTTGTGAGAAGCAAATCATCTGAATTAGTATTATTAAAATTCATGAGTATTACTTTAACTATTAGTAATGAGTATTAAAAATAACATCTCATTTTTATAGTGCTTTCTATGTGCCAGAAAATTTTTACAGCATTTTATCCATCTTGACTTACAGCCATCATATGAGTTAGTTTATATAAACCTATTTATCTGTAAGATGAGGAAACTGAGGCACAGAGAGGCTAAATAACTTCACCAAGGTTATTGGGTAGGTAAATGTTAAAAGTCAGAATAGGAACTCCAGAATCTAACCTTTTAATTAGTTCACTTACACTTGTTCGCTTAGGTTGTGAAATGTGTTCCCAAGAAAATACACCAGAACTTCACAGAAATACATAGAACAGTAAAATTCTACATTTTATAAGTTCTAAAAGTATCTCAAAGTAGAGGAAAATGAATGGGTATTTGTGTAATGGCGAACATGAGGAGATTATGGTATGGGGATATGTGAGTCAAGTTTATGAAGTTATATTTACACATCTAAGATGTGAAGGTAGTTATTTGGGGACAATGGATTTCTAAGATTGATACAATTTTTGATGGTTTTACTATAATTTTTTTTATTTTTTCTCATACAAAAATTTATGCGTACATTGTTATGTGACCCTAATTGCTCTCCCCATACTGTGACAGCACACTCCTCCTTTCCACCCTGATTCCCCATGTCCATTGAACCAGCTCCTAACCCTCTCTGCCTTCCCAACTCACCTCCGGACAGAAGCTGCCCATTTAGTCTCTTGTATCTACTTGAGCTAAGTGGCACACTCCTTACAAGTATCACTTTATGCCTCACAGTCGAGTCCAATCCCTGTCTGAAGAGTTGCCCTTGGAAATTGTTTTATTTCTCGGCTGATAGAGAATCCAGGGACCATGCTTTCTGGGGTTCCTCCAGTCTCAGTCAGACCATTAAGTCTGGCCTTCTTACTACAATTTGATTTTTGCACCCCATCTTTCTGCTGCTCGATCAGGGACTCTCTGTTGTGTTCCCTCTCATGGTGGTCATTGGTGGTAGCCAGGCACCGTCTAGTTCTTCTGGTCTCAGGCTAATGAAGTCTCTGGTTTATGTGGTCCTTTCTGTCTCTTGGTCTAATACTTTCCTTGTGTCTTTGGTGTTCTTCCTTCTCCTTTACACCTGGTGATTGGGACCAATTGATGCATCTTAGATGGCCACTTGCAAGCTTTTAAGACCCCAGACACCACTCTCCAAAGTAGGATGCAGAACATTTTCTTAATAAGCTTTGTTATGCCAGTTGACCTAGATGTCCCCAGAAAGCATGGTCCCCAGACCCCTACCCCTGCTACTCTGTCCCTCAAAGTGTTTCATTGTATTCAGGAAATTTCTTAGCTTTGGTTTAGTCCAGTTGTGCTGACTTCCCCTGTGCTGTGTGCTGTCCTTCTCTGGACCTAAGATAATTCTTACCTACTATCTAGTTAGTAAATAACCCTCACCCTCCCTCCCCACCCTAGTAACCATCAAAGAATGCTTTCTTCTGTGTTTAAACCTGTTCCTGAGTTTTTATAATAGTGGTCTTACACAATATTTGTCCTTCTGCAACTGCCTAAATTCACTCAGCATAATGACCTCCAGATTCCTCCATGTCATAAGATGTTTCACAGCTTCATCTTTGTTCTTTATTGTTGCGTAGTTTTCCATTGTGTGGATATACAATAATTTGTTTACCCATTTGTCCACTGATGGGCACCTAGGTTGTTTCCATCTTTTTACTATTGTGAACAGTGCTGCAATGAACATGGGTATGCATATATCTATTCGAGTGATGGCTCTTATTTCTCTAGGATATATTCCAAGGAGCAGGATAGCTGGATCATATGGTACTTCTATTTCAGACTTTTTAAGGAAATGCCAAATCAATTTCCAAAGTGGTTGTACCATTTTACTTTCCCACCAACAGTGCATAAGTGTTCCAGTCTCTCCACAACCTCTCCAGCATTTATTATTTTGTGTTTTTTGGATTAATGCTAGCCTTGTTGGGGTGAGATGATATC
>NW_004444107.1:1517481-1518631 GCF_000243295.1 Trichechus manatus latirostris | reverse complement strand
TTTGTTGTAGCCAAAATTTTTTTCCTAGTCTTGAGGTTGTCTTTTTACTCTTTTGGTGAAGTTGTTTGCAGAGCATAAGTGTTTGATTTTTAGGAACTCCCGTTTATCTAGTCTGTCTTCTGATGTTTGTGCATTGTTACTTATGGTTCGTACTGTGTTTATGCTATGTATTAGGGTTCCTAGCATTGTCCGTATTTTATCTTCCATGATCTTTATTGTTTTCGATTTTATATTTAAATCTTTGATCCAGTTTGAGTTAGTTTTTGTGCATGGTGTGAGATATGAGTCTTGTTTCAGTTGTTTGCAGATGGATGTCCAGTTATGCCAGAACCATTTGTTAAAGAGACTGTCTTTTCTCCAATTAGTGGACTTTGGGACTTTGTCAAATATCAGCTGCTCATAGGTGGATGAATTTATGTCTGGATTCTCATTTCTGTTCCATTTTTCTATGCATCTGCTGTGGTACCAGTACCAGGCTGCTTTGACTAGCGTGGTGGTATAATAGGTTCTAAAATCGGGTAGTGTGAGGCCTCCCACTTTGTTCTTCTTCTTGAGTAATGCTTTACTTATTAGTTGTTCTACCTCTGTTTGTGTTAATTTAGGTAGGTAGTGGGTTTCTAGAAATTTGTCCATTTCATCTAGGTTTTCAAATTTGTCAGAGTACAATTTTTCATAGTAATCTATTATGATTCTTTTAATTTCAGTTGGGTCTATTGTGATATCACTTATCTCATTTCTTATAAGGGTTATCTGCTTCTTCTCCTGTTTTTCTTTTGTCAGTTTGGCCGATGGTGTATAGATTTTGTCAATCTTTTTCAAAGAACCAGCTTTTGTTCTTGTTAACGCCTTCTATTGTTTTTCTATTCTCTATTTCATTTAACTCTGCTCTAATTCTTATTATTTCCTTTCTTCTGTCACCCGAAGGCTTCTTTTGCTGCTCTCTTTCTACTTGTTCCAGTTATAGGGTTAATTTTTGATTATGGCCATTTCTTCTTTTTGGGTGTGTGCATTTATTGGTATAAACTGACCTCTGAGCACTGTTTTTGCTGTGTCCTAAAGGTTCTGGTAGGATGTGTTTTCATTCTCATTTGATTCTATGAATTTCTTTTTTCCATCCTTAATTTCTTCTATAACCCAGTAGTTTTTGAGC
>NW_004444107.1:1493013-1517381 GCF_000243295.1 Trichechus manatus latirostris | reverse complement strand
AGATTAATATTGCCAATCCTGCTCTTTTTTGAGTGTTGTTTGCTTGATATATTTTTTTCCATCCTTTGAGTTTTAACCTGTTTGTGTCTTTAAGTCTAAGGTGTGTCTCTTGTAGGCAGCATGTAGACGGATTGTGTTTTTTTATCCAATCTGCCACTCTCTGTCTCTTTATTGGTGCATTTAGTCTATTTATATTCATCGTGATTATTGATAGGTATGAGTTTAGTGCTGTCATTTTGATGTCTTTTTTTGTGTTGTTCATAGTTTCTATGTTCCACTTAATTTACTCTGCTGAGTTATTTTCTTTATGTATTTTCACTTCATCTTTTTCATTGTTGTTGATTTTCTGTTCGCTAAGTCTTTATATTTTTCCAGTTTTTTATTTTGTCTTGTAGGATTGTTAGTTTCCTCTGTGGTTACCTTAATATTTACCCCATTTTTCTAAGTTTATCCCAGTCTGTTATTTCTTTATGTCGCCTTGACTTCCTCTCCATATGAAAAATCTATGTCTACATTTTTTAAGTCTCTCTTTTTAGTTTTAATGTTGTCATCTTTTACATATTGACATCTGTTTCCCTATTTTCCGTGTTTTAGCTTTGAGTTACTTTTGTGACTTCCCTATCTGGGTTGATATCTGGTTGCTCTGTCCTGTGTTCTTGTCTTGGGTTGTTATCTGATGTTACTGATTTTCTAACTGGAGGACTCCCATTAGTTTTTCTTGTAATTTTGGTTTGGTTTTTGCAAATTCTCTAAACTTCTGTTTATGAGGAAGTGCCCTAATTTCGCCATCATATTTGAGAGACAGTTTTGCTGGATATATAACTCTTGGCTGGCAGTGTTTATTCCCTCAAGGCTTTATATGCATCATCCCATTGCCTTCTTGCCTACGTGGTCTCTGCTGAGTAGTCCGAGCTTATTCTTATTGACTCTCCTTTGTAGATGTCTTTTTGTTTATCCCTAGCTGCTCTTAAAATTCTCTCTTTTTCTTTGGTTTCGGCAAGTTTGATTATAATGTGTCTTGGTGACTTTCTTTTGGGATCTACCTTATACAGAGTTTGATGAGTATCTTGGATACATATCTTGTTGTCTTTCATGATATCAGGGAAGTTTTCTGCCAACAAATCTTCAACAATTCTCTTTGTATTTTTTGTTATCCCACCCTGTTTCGGTACTACAATCACTTGTAGATTATTCCTCTTGATACAGTCCCACATAATTCTTAGGGTTTCTTCATTTTTTTTAAATCCTTTTATCTGATTTGTCTGCAAATAAGTTGGTGTCAAGTGCTTCATCTTCAATCTCCCTAATTATGACTTCCACTACCTCAATTCTGCTCCTATGACCTTCTACTGAGTTGTCTAATTCTGAAATTTTATTGTTAATCTTCTGGATTTTTGATTACTGTCTTTTTATGGATTCTGGCAGCCTGTTAAATTTGTCATTATGTTCTTCTCTAATCTTTTTAATTTCCTCTACTGTGTGTTCTGTGTTTTGCTTAATTTCCTTCCTAATTTCTTGAAGAGTTGTGTATATTAATCTTTTATATTCTGCCTCTGGTAATTCCAAGAAATTTTCCTCCTCTGGAAAATTTCTAGATTCTTTATTTTGGGAGTTTGCTGAAGCCAGCATGGATTGCCTCTTTATGTGATTTGATATTGACTGTTGTCTCTGAGCCATCAATAAGTTATTATATTTATTTATTTATTTTTTGCTTACTGTCTCCTAACTTCTTGTTTTGTTTTGATATGCCCAAATAGGCTGCTCATATGAGCTAGTTTGATTATTGTCACCTTTGAAGCTCTAGTGTCCTTTCATTGGGTGGTTAGATCTGTTACTAGCTATGTGAGCTCAGGAGTCCACCCACTCCTCCTATAGGGATTCAGGTCAGGTGCCCAGGTAGATAGCCACCAAGTGTGTGGTGTAGGCTTTAACCTACAGTCCTAGACAGGCATGGGTGATTGGTGTAGGCACAGGCATCTGGCTGCAGCAGTGGGACACACTCTGAGCAAGGCAGGGGGCTGATGGCCACCCCTGAGTGTCCAGGAGGAAGGCGTGTCCCTGTTCCTTGGAGCGCATAGGTGGGTGGGTTTTGCAGCTGTGCTATGAGCACCTAATGCTGTTGGCTGTAAGGACTGGGGGACACCTCTTATTCTTGGACCTCTGTCGTAGCTGGCTAGGTGGCATGGATGGAGCCACCAGTCCTCAGGCCCCTGATGTGGGTAGGTAAAGACCCTGCTTAATGGGCAGAGCAGTGTCAAATGTTAAGAACCTGCCACTTCACAGCTGAAATAATTGAAGTTAGACCAGGTATATAACCTGTTGTACTGCAGTAATGAGGGTCTACACTGTTGAGATGGACCCACACAAGTCTCTGCAGAGGGAAAGGCACTCAAAGTCCGTGAATGCCTTATGCCTGTGGCTAGGCAAATGAGCTGTGCCTACCCTTGGTTCCTGGCTTAGCGGAGCTGGTAGTTTATTTTTTTTCCCTCTGTTTGTTAATTTTTTCACTCTCCAAGGCAGGGAGAATGGCTCCAGGCATGTGACAGATCCTACTTCCAGCCCAGAGGACTCAGCAGTTGCTGAAGCTTGTCCTGGACCCAGTACAGAGCAGGAAGCAGGGAGGTAAATGGGAGAGAGGTTTTTCCATAAGAGGGGTGTTTTTGATCTGTGCAGTAGTCTGTACGTAAGTACTTATCTTTTGCCGATCCAGGGCTGCTTCTCACTGGTTCTGGGTGGCTGTGCAGACTCTCTGGTGCTGGGTCTTTCCCAGTGCAGAAAATACACATCCTGAGGACCACTGCTTGCCTGCCTTACCGCTCACCTGAGAGCTGATCAGGTCTGAAGGGCTCAGGCTCTCGCCAGGTCAGGACTGGCTACTCCTCGCTGCTTCTAAATCATCTCTCCCTCCCCCTGTCACTCAGTCCAGTTCCTCAACTCTGCTTTTGATGTTCAGGGCTCCCAGATTGCCATATATAATTGATTCACTTCTTTTTTCAGGGTGTTTTTGTAAGAGGGTCCACTGGAAGTGTCTGACTACTCTTCCATCTTGGCCCTATCTCCTGACGTGGCCCTATCTCCTGACGTGAGACATTTCTTAATGTAGAAGACTATAATCAATATGACCAAGAGATAAATAAACAAAAAATAATGATGTTGCAGTATCTTTACTGAGCAACTTTTAAAACTTAATTTTATCTCAGATGGAACTCTTAGTCTATAATACTTCTGAGTTAAAAAAAAGCAGACATTAAGATGGTACAGTTAAACAAAGCCACATTGATAATTATATTAAAGGTCAAAGTTTATCAGATGTATAAAAAATATAAACCAAGATGCAAGATCGACTTTGAATATCAAGGGAAGAATGGTCAACATAAGATAGTTGGAAATGATATACCATGTTAACAATAATCAAAAAGCTAGAGTACCTATATTAATATCAAAACCCTAGACTTCGGAACGAAAAATATATATATTATTAGGGATAGGGGAGACATTACATTATGATGAATTGATCAATTGATCAAGAATAATAGTCTTAAATGTGAGTGCACATAATAACGAAGAAAAATATATGAATCAAAAATGAGAGAACTGAGAGGAGAAATATAAAAACCCATAATCATAGTTGGGGATTTTTACACTTGCTTCTCAGTAATTGACAGAACCAGTAGATTTAAAATCAGTATATATATATATATATATATATACACATATATAGGAGACTTGAAAGTCACTATCAACCAACTTGATATAATTAACATTTATTTCATATTATACCAAATATTAGCGGAAGGCATGTTCTTTCCAAGTTCACACGGTAAGTAAACCTTATAGTGGGACAAGATCAAAATCTCAATGCATTTAAATGGACTGAAACCTTCAAGGTATTTCTGTGAATATAAAGAAATTAAAATAAGAATTAAATACAAAAAAAGATATGTGGAAATCATCAGATATTTTGAAATTAAAAAGTACACCTGAATGATTAATGAGTCAGAGAAGACAGTACAAGGTAAATTAGAAAACAATTTGAAGTAAATGAAAATGAATAAAATGACCAAATGTTCACATTTGCCTATTTCTTACCTTCTGCTTTGTCTTGATCACAGTAGTAAGGCTTCTCTCTTTCCCCACAGTCCCAAGTGCTGCTCGCCCCCAAGCTCGAGCAAACATTAAAATACAGAGTATGCTCCTCTTATCAGTTTATCCCAAGAATCAGCTGACCACAGAGAAAAATTTTCCCATTTTTCCACAAAGAATAACTTCTGGCCAAACCACACAGATCATGTAGTCAGTCTACTCTCCCTCTGTGCCCAGCTTCCCCTAACTTGCTGCTTATACTTCCTTCCTAAATCTAGTTGCCATTGAGTTGACTCCTACTCGTGATGACGTTGTGTGTGTCAGAGTAAAACTGTACTCCACAGGATGTTCAGTGACTGATTTTTCAACGGTAAATCACCAGGCCTTTCTTCTGAGACAACTTTGGATGGATTCAAACCTGCAACCTTTAGGTCAGCAGCTGAGTGTGTTATCTATTTACACCATCCAGAGACTCCTTTCCTCTCCTTACTCCTCCCTATAAACAAAAAATGTTTTTCTCTTTGATTTAGAGACTTATGTAGTTCTAGAGTTTGGAGTGTTCTCCCTATTGCATTAGTCTTTTTGACATAATCTTATCTTATGTAAGTCTGACTTGGTTATTGACAACAAAACTTTTCAAACCGTGTGGGATTCAGCTAAAATAGTGGTTAGATGAAAAAAAATCAGAATTAAACGCTCATAATAGAAAAGAATAAAAGTCATAACCAGTTATTCTAACTTACATCTCAAAACCTAGAGAAATAAAACTTAATAAGGGTCGAAGTGAAAAATAATAAAGAACAGAAGTCAATGGAAGGAAAAACAGAAAATTAATAGAAAAGATCAATGGAACCCCAACTGGTTTACTGAAACAAGCAATGTAATTGATATACTCCTAGCTAGACTGATCAAAAAAAAAAAAAAAAAAAGAGAAAGATGAAATAATTACTATGCATATATCACTACAATCAAAAGATAATGAGAAATATTAAGAATGCCTTTATGTCAATAAGTTCAAGTAAGAAGAACAAATAAGATGAAATGAACAAATACCTCAAAAGGCACAAATTTCAATAACTGACTCAAGAAGAAAGAGAAAACATAGATAGTTCTAAATCTAATAAATTTAATTCATAATTAAGCGTTTTTCCACAAAGAAAATCCAGGTCCTGGTAGCTTCAATAGTAAGTCTATCAAACATGTAAGGAAGAAATTATACTACTCCTACACAAGTTCTTTCATAAAATAAAGGTGGGAACACTACCCAACTCATTCTATGAGGCCAGCACTACCCTCATACCAAAGGCAGAAGAGAACAAACAAACAAAATGATATTACAAAAAAAGTATACCATACACAATTGTTGATCATGAATATAAGCGTGCACACACACAATCCTTAACATAATATTAACATATTAAATCCAGCAATATAGAAAATGTCTACCACACCATTGCCAAGTGGGGTTTATCACAGGATTGCAATACTAGCTTAACATTCAGGTATCAATCAATGTAACTGACCACGTTAACAGAAGAAGGCAGAAAAGGCCATATCATGATTTTAATTGATGTAAAAAAAAATTTGAAGAAATTTAATATCTGTGCATGATAATACTGCTCAACAAACTAGGAATAAAATGGAACATCCTCAATCTGATAAAATAAATTTATTAAAACCCTGTTTCACATATCACATGTAACAGTGAAAGACTGAATATTTCCCACTTTTATTCAATGTACATATTGGAAAGGAATAAGTAAAACTGTCTTTATTCTCACATAATGTGCTTGCTTTTGTAGACAATCCTAAGGAATCTTCAAAGCGCTACTGGAAATAATAAGGTCGTTAGCATGTCCTCACATAGAAGCTGAACATTTTTATTTTATTAGCAACAAATATTTGGAAAATGAATATCTGGAAAATGAAATTAAAAATACTGTTTAAAATAGTGTCAAAAAACCTGAAATAATTATGGTTAAATTAAAAAACATACATGTAAGACATGCATACTACAAACTATAAACTATTGCTGAAAGAAATTAAAGAACGGCTAATTCATGATGATGAAGAGTATTGAATATACCATGAACTGCCAGAAGAACTAAAATATCTGTCTTGGAAGAAGTACAGCCAGAATGCTCCTTCGAGGCTAGGATGGTGAGAGTTCTCACTTACTTTGGACATGTCATCAGGAGGGACCAGTCCCTGGGAAAGAACATCATGCTTGGTACAGTAGAGGGTCAGAAGAAAAGAAGAAGATCCTCAACGAGATGGATTGACACAGTGGCTGCAACAATGGGCCCAAACATAGCAACAATTGTGAGGAAGATGCAGGACCAGGCAGCATTTCATTCTGTTGTACATAGGGTTGCTAAGACTTAATGGCAGCTAACAAAAACAAAAATAACACTGATTGATGGATTAGAAGATAACATCATTAATATGTCAATTCTCCTGCTCAATTCATATTTCTAAGTGTGCTAAAGATATTCAAGGATAAATGATTGTTGTTTAAACTAAGGGTTCTGGAAGAATTGTATAACCTTACGCATAAAAAAAGAAATGAATCTTCAGTATTATCGACACTATACACAAAAATTAACTTGTAATGAGCTGTCAACCTATACTTAAAAGCTAAATGTATAAAACTTATAAAAGTTCATAAGGAACACCACTTGTGAACTTTTGATCAGCAAAGATATCTTAGAACACAAATTGATTAGCCATGATAAAAATTAATGAATTTAATATTATAATAATTAGAAGTGTTTGTTTTTCAAAAGATATTAATATAAAAATAAATAGCAAGCTAGACTAGGAGAAAATATTTATGGCACTGATATCTGACAATGAACTTGTATCCATACATATATGTCATTATTGTTGTTAGGTGCCCTCGAGTTGGTTACAACTCATAGTGACCCTATGTACAACAGAAAATGTTTTGATAGTCTCTTGTAAAGTTAAGCATGTATTTATCATTTTACAAAATTCCCCTCTGAAGCATTTACCCAGGAGAAATATATTATATATGAGCACAAAAAGACTTTCACACATATAATTCATAGCGTCTTTATTCAGAATAGTCCAAAACAGGAACAAATTGTGGTATGCCCTTACAATGGAATTCTATTCAGTAGTTAAAAAGAACAAACCTCTGAAACAATGATATGAATAAATCTTCAAAATATCATGCTGAGTGGCATAAGACATATAGAGTACATAGTATATAATATATATGGTTCCATTAATATATATTTTAGAAAATGTAAAACTACTCTATAGTGACAAAGACAAGCCCACGATTGCTTGGGGCAGGTACCACAGACACATCGACTAGGAGGCAACATAAACCCATTGCTATGGAGCCGATTCTGACTCATGGCAACCGCATAGTACAGAGAAGAACTGCCCCATAGTGTTTCCAAAGAGCCGCTGGTGGGTTCAAACTGCCAATCTTTGGTTAGCAGCTGTAGCTCTTAACCACTGGAGGCAAGGGAAGGGAAGGTTTATTGTTGACGAAGATATTCCACATCTTGACTGGGTTTGTGAATACTGAGTATATATATTTATAAAAAACTGATTAAATTGTACACAGTTATGGTTTGTGTTTTTATGTAAATCATATTTAAATGAACTTGCTTCAAAAAACAAAAAAAGCGAAAATCCAAGCTGTTACCATGATTCTGGAATTAACTGAAAAGTCTTGGATAAAATAATTCATATGAGGTGTTCATAAGCTATAAAAAAAAATTGCTGAAGGCTATTCCAGCACCAGTTTTAAAAGTTATCTTAAGATTAATTTTTAAACAGTCAAATTAAAAATAATACATAATAAAACACTAGACAAAAGATACTATAATAAAAACATCATTATATTGAAATGAAAACCAATAACAAAAAAAGAAAGATTTGTCTGACTTGTGTGCTCATGAATGAAAAAAAATCATGTAAACTGAGGCAATAAATTCACAGATATAAGTTTCCAGTTCTTTTGTAGAAGGTTGAAATTCGTAGATGGAAATCCATACATGATGGGCACAATGACTAATACTGCTGGAAGAAGAAGAAAAAGACATGTTTTTTTGGAATTAAGGCATGCTCTCTTGAATGATACGTTAGTCAAACCAGCCTCATGAAAATTACAGAGGACACAGGTTCTGTAATTTTATTTTAATTTAAGAATAATCTCATTGGCATGATAGAGTCTAAACATAAATACAATTATTATTATAAATATATGAATAAAAAATCTTATTACTTTATATTCAAATTTCATATTTGAATAAACTATTTTAGGATCAAAATGTTCACATATATATGTAAATTCCAGAGAAAAATATCCAATATCACTTAACTGATTTTTTTTTACCTTTTTGTCCTCTCTTAACAATGCAGTCAATGTCAGAAACTAAATTGTTTTTAATAATTTTTAGTTTCACTTCTAAATGCTCTGATTATTAATAGATTACACTTATAAGAGCATAGTTACTAAGTGTTTTCTACAGAACAGACTGTCACACATACTGCTTTTTCTGAAGAAACATGGTTGCCACATCTTTAATGAACTTCCTTCTGATGATCTTATGCCTCCTTTTGTTAACTTTTTTTCTACTTCTGTCACTGTTAATCATAACTTTTGTACTGCAGAGATAATTGTGTCCTATCTTCTATTATTTCCTGTTATTTTGGAATGGGTTATTAAGTTTGTCACTTAGACAATGAAATAAAAAACTGCCGCTAAGTTTTTTGTATTTGAAAGTCATTTTTTATACTACTTTCAGCAATGTCTATTAAAAGTCTGACTAAAGTTTATTGGGTAAAAATAATAAATCCTTTATGGAATTTACAAGGGGAACATAAATATGAAATTCATTACTATTAATCCCTTTCTTATTTCCAAAGTTCAAAATCTACTAGGAGATTTTTGATAGAATGATGTATGCATTTAATTTCATCCAAATCAGCACTACAAGAATTTTATAGTCTTAACAATACTTTGATAATTATAATCCTGAAAATTAGTTGGGATATACAGTTTGCTTGTTGCATATACACTTGTTGCATCAACAAACAGATGCAATGCTGGAAGTGCTCACCTATCTATGCCAAAAAATGTGGAAGACAGCAACCTGGCCAACTGACTGGAAAAGATCCATATTCGTGCCCATTCCAAAGAAAAGTGATCACACAGTATGAGGAAATTATTGAACAATATCATTAATATCACACACAAGTAAAATTTTGCTGAAGATCATTCAAAAACAGCTGGAAAAGTACATTGACAGGGAACTCCCAAAAATTCAAGCTGAATTCAGAAGAGGGCATGGAAGAAGGGATATTATTGCTGATGTCAGATAGATCTTGGCTGAAAGCCAAGAATACCAGAAAGACGTTTACCTGTGTTTTACTGACTATGCAAAGACATTCAAATGTGTAGATAACAGCAAATTATGAAAAGTGTTGCAAAGAATGGGAATTCCCGAACATTTTACCGTGCTCATGAGGAACCTGTACAGGAAAAGGGATAGCGAGTGGTTTAAAGTTAGGAAAGGTATGTGTCAGGGTTGTATCCTTTCAACATATTTATTCATTCTGTGTGCTGAGTAAATAATCTGAGAAGCTGGACTGTATGAGGAAGAATGCAGCGTGGATTACACCTCAACACAAAGAAAAAAAATCCTGACAAGTGGACCAGTAAGCAACATAATGATAAGTGAAGAAAATTCTGAAGTTGTCAAGGATTTCATTGTACTTGGATCAACAATCAATGCCCATGGAAGCAGCAGTCAAGAAGTCAAACAATGGATTGCATTGGGAAAATCTACACCAAAAGGCCTCTTTAAAGTGTTAAAGAACAAAGATGTCACTTTGATGAAAAAGGTGCGCCTGACCCAAGTCATAGTATTTTCAATCTCCTCATATGCTTGTGAAAGCTGGGCAGTGAATAAGGAAAACTGAAGAAGAATTCATGTCTTTGAATTATGGTGTTGGACTGCCAGAAGAATGAACAAATCCGTCTGGGAAGAAGTACAGCCAGAATGCTCCTTAGAAATAAGGATGGCGACATTTATTCTCATCTACTTAGGACATGTTATTAGAAGGGACCAGTCCCTGGAGAAAGACATCATGCTTGGTAAAGTAGAGGGTCAGCGAAAAAGAGGAAGACCCTCAACAAAATGGATTGACACAGTGGGCTCAAGTGTGTCAGAGATTGTGAGGATGGAGCAGCACCGGGCAGCGTTTTTTCATTTTGTTGTACATAGGGTTGCTATGAGTTAGAACCGACTCCACAACACCTAACAACAACAATAGAACAACATACAGTAGAAACTCATGTTTTAGAAAATGAAAAAAAAATTTAAATTATTTTATTTACATCATTGATGTGGAGCTATCATAATTCTTATTTGGCTATGTATAACCTTGTTATGTCATTGAAAGCATTGAAAGCCTTTTTTTCTCCATCACTTTGTAGTTTCATCATTTTTTGTAATGTGTATTTCCAGTTAGGCAGCAACAGGAGGTCAATGTGTGAAATAACAAAGACTTCTTAGGTTTGTAAGCCTGTTCTTTTGAGTGGTATGGATACATTTTTTTTCTGTGACAAGAAAATTCTGAATACCACTGTTATAGTTTTATGACTGGATAAGATGGGCAAATTCTCTGTTTTAAGACTTGGAATGAACAGTTTACAAAGCTCTGTCTTGCCAAATTCCATGCCTTGCCAATGTCATGTTTCTTTGCCAAAGGCTCGTAGCAAACCAAACTAATATATTTTAATTGTAAGCATCTTCAAATCACTTTCTTTCACAATTTACTCACTTGCTTAATGAAGTGTAGGTATCAAAATTCTCATATATACATTTCTAAATCTTGGAATTTTTTTGTGGCAGCAGCTAGATGTTGACATAACATCCGCCCATTTTGTTCCCTTCTGTACAGTGTAGAGTGTTGCTTGAAACTGATGATTCAACCACCTACTAAATTTGTTATCCTTTGTATCTAAAAGAGGGCCTGCTGGCACAGTGGTTAAGTGATTGCCTGCTAACCAAAAGCTTGGCAGTTCGAATCCACCAGCCATTCTTTGGAAACCCTATGGGGCACTTCTACTTTGTCCTATAGGTTCACTATAAGTTGTAATCGATGCAACAGGTTTGGGTTTTTGGTTTCTGTATCTAAGTATCTAAGTAGGAGTCCCTGATTTTTACAAACCATTAAATTGCTCTCTTGACTGCTAACCTAAAGTTGGAAGTTCAAGCCCACCAGAGGAACCTCGGAAGAAAGTTTCTGGCGATCTACTTCTGAATAATCAGCCATTGTAAACTCTATTGAGAGCAGTTCTACTCTGACAAACATGGGGTTTTCATGACCCAGAATCATCTGCACAGCAACTGGTTTGGTTTTGTTTATTTAGGATCTAAGTAGGGTGACACATTCTCACTATGTAAAGGAAGCATCAGAGATGCCTATCTTCTATCTTAAGATGATAAAGTATGAGTGTGATTTCTTCACCGTTTCTTATATGGCTGGTGGATGTTGATGGAAAAAGAAATTGGAAGCCATATGTTGAAGATATTAGAAACTCTGAAATTCTCCATCCCAAGTAACTGTGTGAAGCAAGCCTCTGCCATTCTGCCACAAAGCAGTAGCACCCACTTTTGATTTTAGTTAAGGCAGGAAAAGAAAATCCTATTGCATCAATCCATATAAAGTTGGAGAGTTTTATCAACATCTTTTTTTACTTTAGTACAATGCTCAACTATTTATTATTAGTATATTATCATTATTTTTTAGTAGACAGTTATTTGGGGTTACTTAGTCATATATTTGTTGATTTAGGTACAGAAGGCTTCATTAATTCTTGCCTTTATTTGGTAATCTAAGTAGAGAACATCTCATTAATTCAGATTCTATTAAAAATATCTAGTTATTTGGCATGTTTTGGATAAAATTAAATTTCTCAAATTTTCAAAGAAAGAATATGCTAGGCAAATAAATATTATAAAAGAGCATAAGTGTATAATAAACTAGAAAAGAAAGCAGATATTTGAAGAACTGTAGCAGACATCATATAATATATACAGAACCCTGGTTTGAATATTAATCCAGGCTGGCTTTAAATTTAACTCTTATTTGCTAGATGACAAGACTAAGTCCTTTAATTTTTCTCTCTTGTTATTTGAAAATTATTTATATTAATTCTGCCTTCCTATAGAATTAAGTTATAAGAATTCATAAGAATAATTTATTTAAAGTACCTGTCACATATTAATAGTACATAAATATATTGTTACCTTTTATTATTGCTAATACTAATGTGTATGTAAATAAATGCTGTAATTTAAAAAGAACTTATGCATCCATTTAAATTGGTCAACTTACCTCTCCTTGGAAACAATTCATTAGCACATATACACACACACATTCATGACACAAGCACACACACATACACACACATATATTCCATTTTTAAGTATTTCTTTTGAGGAGGTAGAAAATGACAGAGAGAATAAATTGAAGTGGATGAAATATATTTGCAGATAAAACTGATGTTATGTGCCAGAATATATGGTGGACAAATGCCAGTAATTGTTTTAAGTAATAAATTGATCTTGGGAAGATGGATGAGAAAATAATACTAAAGTGGAAAATTCCTTCATGAAATATAGTAATGTGTGGCAAATAATAGAGTAAATATAGAGGGATATAGACATATATGTTTTAGGTAGATTTTTTATATTTAATACAATACACTAAGAACTATAACAAAAATAACTTAAGCCCTCAATTTACTACCACTAAAAATAAATATTATTGGCATTACAAATATATCCATCAACATATTCATGAACAATTTGCTTTGAGGATATTGTTTCTTTTGAAGTCTTTATTAAAACAAACACACATTTTCCCATCTTAGTTTCTACATGATGTTCTGTAACTAAAGGGTAAACAATGATTCATGATTGGGAGGTAACTTCCTCTCCCAAACTATGGATCAATAACAGAAATACTCTGTTTCTAGAGTGAACTTTAGAAAATGGAAAACAAAGAGAACAAGTTGTTAATCCTATCATGGTTAATATATTGAAACATTTGTCAACACTAACCAATATATTTAATTCTTGTAGCATCTTTCTAGAATTCTAAGACAAGCAAATTATAATAAAGCACAATAACAAATAATGTATATATTCTTTAACATAAAAATGCCATTTAGTTTTCATATACTACAATTCTCAGTAAATCTGAGTGTTTCAGCTTCTCAAAAAAAAAATGTAATGTCCTCATAGATGTTATTTTTGACTCTCAAAGTGGATATATATTTGTTTCTAGAAGCTTCATTTTTAAAAAATTTATTCCTTTATTAAATGTCCATTATCTACCAAGGTTCTACTATTAGGATAGGATTAAAAAAAAAAAAAATTGCCGTGAATTCCGTTCGGAGTCATGGTGACCCCATGTGGGTCAGAATAGAACTGTGATCCGTAGGGTTTTCAGTGGTTGATTTTTCAGAAGTAAGTTGCCAGGTCTTTTTTCCAAGATGGCTTGGGTGGACTAAACTGAATCTCTAACTGTGAACTTTCAGTTAGCAGTCGAGCACATTAACTGTTTGTGTCACCAAGGACACCCACAATTAGGATAAAAGGATGGCAAATTGAATCATATGAACTTGCCAACATTTGATAATTTTGATCTACAAGTATAAAAATCAAATGTGATTCAAGCTATTTGTAAAAGTTTTAGGTCATTGTGACCACTTAAAAACTATTGTAGGTGATAACTGAATAAATCTCAGTCTTTCTCACTGTTTCTATACAGATACATGATGGTAGTGAGGAGGATGAATAAAATAGATGCTCTGTAATATCACAAAGAGACTGCAAGACACAGATAATTATTCCTAAAAAAAAAATCCTTGTCCTTATATTATGTTTATCTCTAATTTGGATGAAAAAGAACAGAAGCACTAACTCTAAATTGAAAACCGTTTTACATTTAAATAAAAACAAAAATAGAACATTCTACTTAATGGACAAAATTTAAGTATAGGGTGTCAAGAAATACAAATCTTTATAGTCTACCTGGGAGATAGTTTGGTGTTTACTTTCAATTGTATTCTCACATGAGATAATTTAGTTTGGTGCAATAAGTTTTTACCCTGAGCATGATTTATTTCATGGTGCTGGATTGTATGAAAAATGTTTAGATGGCCAGTAAATAATGGCAATATTCATTCACTTGTGGCAATAGCATTTTCTATGTTTTTAAAGGCAGCAATTAGTTGAAACAAGAGAGAGTTTCAGGAGCATAATGAAAAAAACATAATAGTCTTATTTAGCTCCGTTTGGGGTGAATCCTCAGATCTTTATGGCTCTTCCTCAACTTATGTTACAAAGCAGTTAAAAAAATAGCTTTAGCTTTCAGGTTTATGTACTGATTGTTTTAGCTCTTCTGGTTAGTGACTAACATAATGGGTGACTAGATGCTTTTAAGAGAATTACACTTTGTAAATAGTCTGGATGGTTAAAACAATGAAAGCTTTTGGAAGAATTTGAGATTGAGGAGTTTCAGTTATTGGTGCTTTCAATATATGAATTGATAGAAAGCAGCTATTTGCACTTTATCTAAACACCAAAAATAATAAAAGAAAGGTAATAAATGAAAAACAAAATTTACATTAAATGGAAATGGACAAAATACTCCAAACAGATGTGATCCGTATCAAATTAATCTTTGAATAATACATGAATTAGGAGTCAAATTTCATTTATTTTCAAAATAGATATTTAATTTTTCCAGCACTATTTGTTAAACGGACTTTCCTTTCCCCCAATTAATGTACTTTACTAACTTTTGTTGAGATATATTTATAATAATGCACTTTATTTCACTGATTAATTTTCAAACGCGAAAATATTCTGTAGATCAATGATACATCAAACTGGATTATGCTTTGCGACTCATTTATATATATATATATATATATATATAAAAGCAGCTGCAGTAGTACATCGACAGGGAATTGCCAGAAATTCAAGCAGGATTCAGAAGAGGATGAAGAATGAAGGATATCATTGCTAATGTCAGATGGACCCTGGCTGAAAGTGGAGAATACCAGAAAGATGTTTACCTGTGTTTTATTGACTATGCAAAGGTATTCGACTGTGTGGATCATAACAAATTATGGATAACATTATGAAGAATGGGAATTCCAGAACACTCAATTGTGCTTATGAGGAACCTGTACATAGATCAAGAGACAGTCGTTAAAACAGAACGAGGGGATACTGCTTGGTTTAAAGTTAGGAAAGGTGTGTGTCAGGGTTGTATTCTTTCATCATACTTATTCAATCTGTATGCTGAACAAATAATCCGAGAAGCTGGACTACATGAAGAACGACAAGACATCAATATTGGAGGAAGACTCATCAACAACTTGCATTATGCAGATGACATGACCTTGCTTGCTGAAAGTGAACAAAACTTGAAGAATTTACTGATGAGGATCAAAGACCACAGCTTTCAGTATGGATTACACCTCAATGTAAAGAAAACAAAAATCCTCACAACTGGACCAATAAGCAACATCACGATAAACAGAGAAAAGGCTGAAGTTGTCAAGGATTTAATTTTACTTGGTTCCATAGTCAACACCCATGGAAGCAGTAGTCAAGAAATCAAAAGACGCATTGCATTGGGCAAATCTGCTGCAAAAGCCCTCTTTAAAGTGTTAAAAAAGCCAAGATGTCACCCTGAAGGCTAAGATGTGCCTGACCCAAGCCACGGTGTTTTCAATCGCCTCCTGTGCATGTGAAAGCTGAACGATGAATAGGGAAGACCAAAGAAGAATAGACACCTTTGAATTGTGGTGTTGGTGAACAGTATTGAATATACCATGGACAGTCAAAAGAACAAACAAATGTGTCTTGGAAGAAGTACAACCACAATATTCCTTACAAGCAAGGATGGTGAGACTACGTCTCACATACTTTGGTCATGTTATCAGGAGTGATCAGTCTCTGGAGAAGAACATCATGCTTGGTAAAGCAGACAAAGACCCTCAAAAAGATGGATTGACACAGTGGCTGCAACAATGGGCTCAAGCAGAACAACAATTGTGAGGATGGAGCAGGACTGGGCAGTATTTCGTTCTGTTGTACATAGGGTCACTGTGAGTTGAAATCCACTCAATGGCACCTAACAAAAACAACAATACATATATATATATGTATGTATATATGTGTATACATATGTATATACATCTATATATGTGGGGGAATTCTATTTCTGGATTCTATTTCATTCCATTAACCTCTTTTTCTACTCTTAAGTCCATGCCACATTGTGTTGATTACTAGCTGTATTTTAAGATATAAATAGGCAATGTAAGTCATCTGTCTTAGGCTAGGTTATCTAGAGAAGCAAAACCAGTGAAACGTCTGTATATATAAATAGAGAGAAAGATTTTTATCAAGGAAATGGCTCATGTGGTTTTAGAAGTTGAAAAGTCTCAATTCTGTAAGTCAGGCGGGAAGCTTCTTCAGACTCAAGTAACTCTAGGGGCTGGCAAACCCAAGATTGGCAGGTAAGCTGGCAGGCCACTGGCTCACAGAATGCAGAGTCTGACTAATCCCAAAATCAGCTAATCCCAAGGCAAGCTGCCAGCTGACTTCCCAAGAACCAGAGGTCAGATGAAAAGGAGTCAGCTGCAGGATCCAGAGTGAACCTTGCCAGAAAGTCCACCTATATTGGATGCAGGCCACACCCCCAAGGAACCTCCCTTTCAACTGATTAGTTACTTACAACAGATCCCATTATGGAAGTGATCACATTATATCAGATCTCATCATAGATGTAATTGCATCATTATATGACATGCAAACTACATCATAATGGCCAAAACATTGAGAATCAAGTCCCAGCCAAGGTGACACACAACCTTAATGATGACATCATCCAAATATATTTTTCATTTTTATGATTATTTCTGCTATTCCGTGTCCTTTGTATCTATACAAATTCTAGATTCACTTTGTCATTTTATGAAAATGAACACTAAAAAAAAAAGCCTGTTGAAATTTTTATTGGAATTATGTTGCACTTAGGTATTTATTCTAGGAGAATAGGAAGCTCAAAAATATTCAATATTTCAATTGATGAACATTGAATATATTTCCATTATTAATTTTTTTCTACCTTACTATGTAATATTCAGGATAAAACTGTTGCACATTTTGTTAAATTTATTCCTATTTTAATGTTTATGATGGTGTGGTAAATTTTATTTTTTCTAAATTTTGGCTGCTGTTATTTAGAAATACAATCAATTTTTGCATATTTTTCTTGTATCTTGCAGTCTTGTTATATCCACTCATTAATTCTAATGGGTTTTGGTAATTTCCTTAGGATTTTGTACACAGACATTCTTATAATTAGTAAGTTAAATAATTTTTCTTTTTACTTTCCTTTATGCCTGACTAGTGCAATGCTTAATAGAAGTCATGAAAGTAAACATCTTACAGGAGAAATATTTAGTCTTTTACCATTAAGTATGAGATATAAGGTAAATGCCCCTTACCATTTCTCTTCAATTCCTAATTTGCTGAGAGTTTTTAATTATGATTAGGTATTGAATTTGGTTAAAAGATTTTTCTGTGTCAATTTAGATTATCATATTTTTCTATTATCAGAGTTTCTGGTAATTTCACTGATTAATTTTCAAATGTTAAAACAATTTTCTATTCAAAGGGTACAGTAAACTGATTATGTTATGGAATTCATTTTATATACTGCTTATTTTTCCTCCTCTGAATGATTTCAGGTTACTTTATTTATCTTTGATTTGTAGTACTTTGACTATGATGTACCCAAGTACTGCCATATGTTCTGTTGGTGTTATAAATTCCTTGGATCTGTACCTTGAAGTTTTTTTCTTTTCTTATCTTTTTCCAAATTTGAGAAAAGTTTTTTTTTTTTTTTACTCGTTTTTGTTAACTTAAAAAAAAAAAAAAAGAGAACTAAATCCATTGCTGTGGAGTCAATTCTGACTCATAGCAACCCTATAAGACAGAGTAGAACTGTCCCACAGGGTTTCCAAGGAGTGGCTTGTGGATTCAAACTGCCAAACTTTCGGTTAGCAGCTGAGCTCTTAATATATATTAATTCTCCATTCTCTCTCAGATTATGCTAGTATGCCAATTTTACTTATGTTTATAACTGTTTGACAACTTGATATTTACCCACAAATCACTGAGCTCCATCTTTTTTTTTTTTTTTTTTCAATCTAATCCTTTTTTATTCCGATTGGCTAATGCTTATTGAGCTGTTTTCAAATTCACTGACCTTTTGTTCTGCAAAGCCAGACCCATTGCTAAGACCATCCAGTGATTTTTTTTTATTTTTATTTTTTACTTTTAGTTATTTTCCTTTTAATTTCTTAACTTTTCATTTGGTTATTTTTTTATCGCTTCCTTTTCTCTGATGATTTTTCAAATCCACTTACTCATTATTATCTCCTTTAATTATTGAATTTTTGTGTAATAGTAATCTTAACGTTTTTTAAAATCCTTTAAACTTTTTAAAGTGTGCAAATTCTAAAATGTACATTATCTCAGGGATGCCTTCTGTTGGGTTTTTGTATGTGCGTGTGATTATGCCTTTTATATTTCTGCTTCATAACACATACAGTGATGTTTGATTATGTAACTTACACAGCATACATTCCAGTGAATCTAAATTATTTTGTCTCTTTTAAAGTGTGATGGGCTTCATTCTGGCAGGAAATTAAATTAATATTGCCAGATTTGGTTTTATGTTTTGTTAGTGTTAGTTGATTTCAGCTTTATCCTTTTTCCCAGCATGTGGTCTTTCTGGGGTCTCAACTGAACACCCAAGTTGCTCAGTAAAGTCTCTATAATTTGGCTAGAGAAGATCCTAATTTATCTCAGAACCATGAAACCTCTGGTTTTCCATTCAGTCCTGAGCCCTACAAGAGCTTCTCTCTGGTATACCTTGCAAGGCACAGTTTACCTCTCAAATCTGGACCCATGTGAAATCTCACACACAAATTTTCAGGTTATCTGTTTCGTGCAGTTCCTTCATTTTGGTACTGTGACTCACAAGATCCAGCTACTTCAGCAGCCTCTCATTTCAATATGTCAACTCAAGCAGACTCCTGCTTTTTGCCTGTACTTGATGTATTTCCATAGCTGTGATGTAATTGCTTTCAGACAGAGTGCCTGAATGAACATGGGGTTTAGTTTGTGGTCTACTTTATCGTACACTTTAAATCGTATGCTTCTTGTTGTATCATGTCCAAAATCTATTGCTTCATATATTTGATTAAGTTTATATTTGTTTGCAACTAGAGAATAAGTCCAGAATCAGATGCTGCTTCGCAGCCATAAGTGAAATTGCCACAAAATTTATTTTTAACTTTTACATGCAGTTTTATTTCCAGTATCTCTCTTCTAAAATACGGGTAGCTAAATCTTACTAATCCAACTTCAGATTGTTGATAGAGTACATGGCATATTGGAATCTAGCAATTTAGAGAAATAATTATTTGTACTGGTTTATCAGGGGGAAAAAAAAGGGTTCTTGGCTAGCTTCATTCTTATCATCCCAGAAACTTGGACTAATTTTACATGCATGCATGGGGTGGGGAGGGTGTCACATAAATCATTCTTAAAATTGGATGAGTGACATTTTAATCAAGCTATTTGCATATTTTACACACTCACATACACAGACACCCATAAATCCTCCAGATGGTGATCCAGAGGTTAACATTTCTGTTTTGTATCTATGGCTAGCCCTCAAATGTACTATCAGGCACACAGTAGAGGCCTTAAACTGCAGAGAATACACTGATGCTTTTGTTTAATAGGCTGTGAAATTTAACATTAAATTTTTAAGTAAACTTTTCATTTTGAAATAATTTTAGATTTACTGACAAATTACAAAGAGGGTACAAAAAGTTTCCTGGTACTCTTCACCCAGTTTCCTTAATTGTAAAAACTTACATAACCATTACACATTTGAAAAAAACTAATAAATTAGTTGAATATCCATCTGTCAGTTTGTCGTACTGTGTTGGCTTACTCTCAGTGGTTATAATGCTTGAAGCTATGCTACCAGTATTTCAAATACCAGCAAGGCACCCATGGTAGACAAGTTTCAGTGGAGCTTCCAGACTAAGACAGACTAGGAAAAAAATCTCGGTGATCTACTTCCAAAAATTAGCCAATGGAAGTCTTAGGATCACAACATAATGTTCTTCTGTATAATGCTGAAGGATGACCCCGTATATTGGAAGGCACTACACGATAGCTGCAACAATGAACTCAAACATATCAACTACTATGAAGATGGTGCAGGACCAGGCAACACTTTGTTCTGTTATACATAAGGTCACCATGAATTGGAGCTCACTGGAGAACAACTAACAACAAATATCCCTTTTGGGTCTGTTTCTATTTTTAGTTTTACGCCTTTGTTTTGCAACTTGATTTTTGTCTTCTGCTGTGCTTGGTTACCTTTTTTTTTTTAATTCTGCACAGTTTTAAAAATTGGAGAAGAAATTTGAGGCCTCAAATAGTGTTGTCTTCCATCAGAGAAGATTTACGTTTGATTTTTTCAGGAGGCTAGAGTTGGAAACTACTTGATGGCAATGGGTTTAGTTTAGAGGGAATCTGGAGTTATTGGGTGAGGCAAATGGTTAACATGCTTGGCTGCTAATAGAAGGCTGGTTTTCGAGTCCATCCAGAGGATCCTTTGAAGAAAGGGTTGGAGATCTACTCTCTCCCTCCCCTCTTAGTTATTTAGTGTTACTACAACAGAAATACCACAAATGAGTGACTTCAACAAACGGAAATTTATTTTCTCACAGTTTAGGAGGCTTGAAGTCTGAATTGAGGGTGCAGGCTCTAGGGGAAGGATTTCTCTCTCTGTTGACTCTGGAGAAAGGTTGTTGTCTCCTCAGCTTCTGCTTCCTGGTTCCTTGGAGATCTCCATGTGCCTTGGCATCTATCTTACCCCATTTCTCCTCTGCTCACCTGCTTGTTTAATCTCTTTTATATCTCGAAAGAGATTGACTCAAGATACACCCTACACTAATCCTGCCCATTAAGATAACAAAGATAAGCCATTCCTAAATGGGATTATAACCACAGGCATAGAGGTTAGAATTTACAACACATATTTTTGAGGGATGCAATTCAATCCATAATACCCACCCCCAAAAATATCAGCCATTGGAAACCCTATGGGGCACAGTTCTACCCTGACACATGTGAGATCACCAAGAATGGGGATTGATTAGATGGCAGCTGGTACTGGTAGAGGGAATCTTCATTTTTGAGTTACATTCATTAGAATTTATAAATTAATAGATTGACATATGTATACTTGTCAGGTTATATCATACTCATAGATGAAACCATATAGATCCAAACACAAAGGATGAAAGTTTTATGATGCTTTTCCTCTTTGAAAGTTTATGAATTCAGTTTTTAACCCACTAGTCCCACAAGCTGTATTCAGTTCTTCAGAACTTTGGCAAACTTTTCCTGAATAGGCAGATGCCGTATGGGACATATGACCCCCAAAGGCTGTGCTTAAACTTACTTCTCTTAATTTCTCTCCTTTCTTGGATCTTAGAAGCATAATGCTTCACTGTCTTGTTAGCTTTTTGTTGTCCTGAAGTTGATTTTCAATATGTACACTTTTTAGTGTTTAGAGAAGGAGGATGTGATGGTTAATATTATATGTTAACTTGGCTGGGCTATGATTCTTAGTGGTTTGGTAGACTCTGTGTAATCATATTCCATTTTCTTATCTGATATGAGCAGCCAATCAGTCAGAAGGAGTTTTGTTGGGGGTGTGGCCTGCATCCAGTATATACATGAATATTCTGGCAAAGCTCACTTTTTCTCTCAACCCTGCTATCTTCTCCTCTGACCTCCTGTTCTCAGGACATAAGCCAGCAGAGGCCACTTGCCTGCTGCCTGACTTGCAGATTTTGGGTTCGTTGGCCTCTGCAGCCATGTGAGCCAACAAAGGTCTTCAGCCTTTCATCTGACCTACAGATTTGGGACTTGCCAGCCTCCACAATTGCATGAGCCACTTCTTCACAGTTGCATAAGCAATTTCCTTGAACTAAATTTCTATCTATATATATATCTATTTACATATCACTGGTTTTGCTCCTGTAGAGAACCCAGACTAAGACAGAGGAGTATTTTAAAATTCTTATTTCATCATTTCCAGAAAAATATAGAGAGTTTAGGATTATCTTTTATTGTTTTTAATGGATGACTAGTGCTTCTTTAAACAGATGTAACATACTTGGTTTAACCTTTGATATTTTTGCCTTTAGGTTCTTGACAATATTTTTATTACATAATCATCACTCAGACAACCAAATTGATATTTTAATGTGTTCACAATAAGCATGAACATGATAAGGTAGCAGAATAACATTGAAAATGAGTTAAAAGCAAACATACACATAAGAAAAGAGATCACTATGTGGAAGAGTCAGAAGAGGCAACAAATAATAGGCACTTGCTAAACTAACTAAAAAATCCCCATCTATTCCACAGGAAAAATATTATCTTTCCCAAAACTGTGTTTTCCTTCTCTCTCTGTAATTATTTTTTTACTTATTTTTTTTAGTTGTACTTTAGATGAAGATTTACAGACCAAATAGTTTCTCATTAAAGAGTCAGTACACATATTGTTTTATGACATTGGTTAACAACCCCACGACATGTCAACACTCTCCCTTTTAGACCTTGGAGGACCTTTTTTTCTTATTTTTTTATGATGAAAATATACATAGCCAAAGCTACACAGTTTCAAAAATTACTACATGTACAATTCAGTGACATCGATTACATTTTTTGAGTTGGGCTGCTATTCTAATTATCCTTTCCCAAATTATTCCATCATCATTATCTTCAACTCACTACCCCCTAGGCTTCCCATAAAACCTTTTGAGTTGCTGTTGTCAATAAGATCTCACATAGATAATTCTTTTTTTGTACTTTAGATGAAGGTTTATAGAACAAATAGTTTCTCATTAAACAGTTAATACACATATTGCCCTATGACAATGGTTAACAACCCCACAACATGTCAACACTTTCCCTTCTCAATTATGAGTTCCTTATCATCAGCTTTTCTGTCCCCTCCTGCCTTCTAGTCCTTGTCCCTGGACTACTGTGCCTCATTAGTCCCATTTTGTTTACGGTGCTGTTCAGTCCCGGCTGATTGGTGAACCTTGGGAGTGCCTTCACCACAGAGCTAAAAGGGTGTCTGGGGGCCATGCACGCAGGGTTTCTCCAGTCTCTGTCAGGCCAGTAAATCTGGTCTCTTTTTGTGAGTTAGAATTTTGTTCTCCATCCTTTTCCAGCTCTGTCCAGGACCTTCTGTTGTGATCCTGGTCAGAGCAGTCAGTGGTAGTAGCCGGACACCTTCTAGCTGTACTGGACTCAGTCTGGTGGAGGCAGTGGTAGCTGTCGTCCATTAGTCTTGTGGACTAACCTTTCCTTGTATCCTATTCTCTTCATTCTCACTCGCTCCCAAAGGGGTGAGACCAGTGGAGTATCTTAAATGGCTACTCACAGGCTTTTAAGACCCTAGATGCTACTCAGCAAGGTACAATGTAGAACATTTTCTTTGTAATCTCTGTTATGTGAATTGAGCTAGAAGTTCCCCGAGACCATGGTCCCCACAGCCCTCCGCCCAGCAATTCAGTCCTTCAGGGAGTTTCAGTGTATCTATGGAGTTTCCATGACCTTTCCTTCTACAAGCTGTGCTGGTTTCCCCAGTATTGTGTACTGTCTTACCCTTCACCAAAGTTACCACTTACCTGTTGCCTACTTAGTTCCCTTTCAACCCCTCCCATCCCTGATAACCAACAAAGATTGTTTCTTTTTGTGTAAACTTTTTCAGAGTATTTACAATAGAGGTCTCATACAATATTTGTCCTTTTGTGATTGACTTATTTCATTCAGCATAGTGTCCTCCAGTTTCATCCATGTTATGAGATACTTCATGGATTCATCATTTTTCTTTATTGTTGCCTAATACTCCATTTTGTATATGTACCATAGTTTGTTTTTACATTTATCTGTTGACGGGCATCTAGGTTGTTTCCATCTTTTTGCTATTGTGAACAATGCTGCAGTGAACATGGGTGTGCATATGTCTATTCATGTGACGGCTCTTATTTCTCTAGTATGTATTCCTAGGAGTGGGATTGCTGGATC
>NW_004444107.1:1460104-1491939 GCF_000243295.1 Trichechus manatus latirostris | reverse complement strand
ATTGTAGTAGTGTTTTGTAGTTTTCTTTGTGTAGGTCTTTTACATCTCTGGTTAAATTTATTCCTAAGTATTTTATTTTTTTAGGGGCTATTATAAATGATATTGTTTTCCTGATTTCCTTTTCAACGTTCTCTTTATTGGTGTATAGGAATCCAAATGATTTTTGTATGTTTATCTTGTATCCTGCTCCTCTCCTGAATCTATTAGTTCCAGTAGTTTTCTCGTGGAGTTTTTAGGGTTTTCTATGCATACTATCATATCATCTGCAAACCGGGACAATTTAACTTCTTCCTTACCAATTTGGATGCCCATTATTTATTTTACTTGCCTTATTGGTCTAGCTAGGACTTCCAGCACAATGTTAAATAGCAGTGGAGATAAAGGGCATCTCTGTCTTATTCCTGTTCTCAAGGAGAAAGTTTTCAGCCTCTCTCCATTAAGAATGAGTTGGCTGTTGGTTTTGCATAGATGCCTTTTAGTATGTTGAGAAATTTCCCTTCTATACCTATTTTATTGAGAGTTTGTATCAGGAATGGATGTTAGACTTTGTCAAATGTTTTTCTGCATTAATTGAGATGATCATGTGATTCTTTCTTTCCTTTTGTTTATGTGGTGGATTACGTTGATTGATTTTCTAATGTTGAACCATCCTTGCATACCTGGTATGAATCCTGTTTGATCATGGAGTATTGTTTTTTTGATATGATGCTGAATTCTATTGCCTAGAATTTTGTTGAGAATTTTTGCATCTGTATTCATAAAGAGATATTTGTGGGTAATTTTCTTTTTTTGTGGCATCTTTTCCTGGTTTTGATATCAGGGTTATGCTGGCTTCATAGAATAAAATTTGGAAGTGTCACTTCCTTTTTATGCTCTGAAATAGTTTGACTAGTAGTGGTATATGCTTTTCTCTGAATGTTTGGCAGAATTCTCCAGGGAAACCATCTGGGCCAGGGCTTTTTTTTTTGTTTGGAGGTTTTTTATTATCTTTTCAATCTCTTCTCTTTTTACGGGTCTGTTCAGATTTTCACACTTTTTGTTACTTTGGGTAGGTAGTGTGTTTCTAGAAATTTATCCATTTCCTCAAGCTTTTCAAATTTGTTGGAGTATAGTTTTTCATAATACTCTGTTATGATTCTTTTCATTTCAGTTGGATATGTTGTAACATCTCCCATTTCATTTCTTATTTGGGTTATTTGCATCCTCTCCTGATTTTCTTTTGTCATTCTTGCCAGTGGTTTGTCGATTTTGTTGATCCTTTCAAAGAACCAACTTTTTGTTTTGTTGATTCTTTCTATTATTTTTCTATTCCCTATTTCATTTATTTCGGTTCTGATCTTTATTATTTCCTTTCTTCTGGTGGCTGTAGGTTTATTTTGCAGTTCTCTTTCTATTTGTTCGAGTTCTGTAGTTAATGTTTTGATTTTGTCCCTTTTTTCTTTTTTGATGTGTGCATCAATTGCTATAAATTGTCCTCTAAGAACTGCCTTGGCTTTATCCCAAAGGTTTTGTTATGATGTGTTTTCATTCTTGTTTGATTCTAGGAATTTTTTTATTCCATCTCTGATTTCTTCTATTACTCAATGGTTTGTAAGCAGGGTGTTGTTTAGTTTCCATGTAATTGATTTTCTATCCTTGCTCTTCCTGTTGTGAATTTCTACCTTAATTGCCTTGTGGTCAGAGAGGATACTTTGTATTAACTCAGTGTTTTAGATTTTGTTTAGGAGTGCTTTGTGGCCGAAGATGTGGTCTATTTTGGAGAACATTCCATGTGCTTTGGACAAAAATGTGTACCTTGCAGCTATTAAGTGGAGTGTTCTGTATATGTCTGTGAGGTCAAGTTGGCTGATTGTGCCCTTTAGGTCTTCTGTATCTTTGCTGAGTTTCTTCTTAGTTGTTCTGTCCTTTACTGAGAGTGGTGTGTTGAAGTCTTCTACTATTATTGTGGAACTGTCAGTTTCTCTTTTCAGTGTTGTTAGAGTTTGTTTTATGTATTTTTTGGAGCCCTGTCATTGGGTGTGTAGATGTTTATTATGGTTAGGTCTTCATGATGGATCATCCCCTTAATCATTATATAGTGTCCTTCTTTGTCCTTTATGGTAGATTTTGTTTTAAAGTCTATTTTATCTGAGATTAGTATTGCCACTCTTGCTCTTTTTTGGTAGCTGTTGGCTTGATATATTTTTTCCCTCCTTTGATTTTTAATAAATTAACATTATTGTTTCTAAGGTGTGTCTCTTTTAGACAGCAGATTGATGCATCCTGTTTATTTTATCCATTCTGTCACTCTCCATCTCTTTATGGGTGCATTTAGGCCATTTAAATTCAGTGTAATTATTGGTAGATGTGAGTTTATTGCTGTCATTTTGTAGTTTTTTTTGGTGGTGCTGATGTTTCCTTTTTTCCTCTTACTCTCCTGTGCTGAATTCCTTTTGTTTGTGGATTTGCTTTTCATTTCTTTTGTTTTTGTAGGTTTTATTTTTACTGAGATTTTATGGTTTTCTTCTTCATTTTGATGAGTAGGTTTGTTAACTTTCTTTGTGGTTAATTTGAAATCTACCCTTATCTTCCTAGGTTTGAACCAGTCTATTTGGTATCACCTTGCCTTCCTCTTGTTTAGAACATTGTATACCTACACTGTTTATTCCCTCCTTTATTGTTGTGATGTTGTTTTTATTTACACATTAACCTCTCTGGTTCCCTGTTGTAATTCTTTTGGTTTTGGATAGTCCTTGAAAGTTCATTTCCTAGGTTGGTATCTTGATTGTATGATCCTGAGTCCTAGATTGAGCCTGTGGTCTGAAGCTGTTTGTTCTCAGACCAAGGGACTCCCTTTAATAATTCTTGTAGGTTTGGTTTGGTTTTTACTTAGTCTCTTAACTTCTGTTTATCTGGAAATGACCTAGTTTCACCATCATATTTGAATGAGAATTTTGCAGGATATATTATTCTTGGCTGGCATTTTTTTTCTTACAAGGTTTTATATATGTCGTACAATTGCCTTCTTGCCTGCATGGTTTCTGCCGAATAATCCAAGCTTAGTCCTATTTTTTCTCTTCTGTATATGACTTTTCACTTTTCATCGAGCTGCTCTCAGGATTCTTTATTTGTCTTTGGTTTTAGTGAGTGTGATTATGATATGCCTTGGTGATTTTCTTTTTGGGTTTATCCTCTATGGGGTTCGTTAAGCTTGTTGGAGAGTCAGCTTTTCATCTTTCATGATATTGGGGAAGTTTTCTGTCAGCAATTCTTCAGTGATACTCTGTGTTTTCTGTTTTGTCCTCCTATTCGGGAACTCCGCTTTTGATTGTATCCCACATAATTCTCAGGGTTTCTTCATTTTTCTTTGTTCGTTTTTCTGATTTTTCCTCAAATTGAGTTGTATCCAAGTTTTTGTCTTCAATTTCGCTGATCCTTTCTTCCATTGCTTCAAACCTGCTCCTCAGCCCGTCTATTACGTTGTCCATTTCTGAAATCTAGTTGTTAACTTTTGGATTTATAATTGTTGTTTTTGTATGATTTTAGTTGTGAATTTATTTTGGCATTTTTTCCTTTATTATTTTCCTGAATTTTTCCTTTTTTTTTTTTTTTTGTCTGCACTTTCCATGAATTTGTCTATTTTTTCCTCATTTTAGTCTGCTTTTTGCTTCAACTCTTGGATAGTTCTGAATAATAGAGATTTGAGTTCCTTATTAGGTAGTTCTAGTGCCTTTCCTTCTACTGGAAAGTCATCTGGTGTTTCATTTTGGATGCCTACTGGAACCATCCATTCCTGTTTTTGTATATGTTTTGGTATTGTCTGCTGTCTTTGGGCCATTAAATAGTTACTTTTCTCATTTATTTTTGTAGATTTTTTTTTGTTTTGTTTTGTTTTGTTTTTGTTTTACTTAGTTATGTCTGAGGAGGTGGGCTGTGCGATCTTTGTTGTTTTCTCATCTACGGGCACAATACTTTTCACCTCCTCGTCCAATGGGCAGGGTCAGTCACTCAGCTATGGTGCAGCAAGGCAGGTCCAACTTAAGGGGAGTTCTGGGAGGGTTGTTCATGGCATATACTAGGGCCCATAGGGTTGTACTGGAATCAGTGCAGGGCAGGTTCTCGTAGGCTGTTACTGTGCTGCTGGGTAATGTGATGTTCAGCACACAGTGCAGGTAGGCAGAAAGGAGGGGGGAGATTGTGATATGTGGAGCTAAGATGGGTATGGGAAAGAGAAGAGAGAGGATTGAGAAACAGGAGCAACAAACAAACAATAAAGAGTGCTAAAGGAGCTTGCCATTGGAGTGGAGATTAGAGACAGAGAAATGTAGGAAAACAAAAAGAAAAGGGTAAAATAAGAAAAAAACTAATAAAAATTAGAAAGAAAAGAAAAACAAAGTTCCCAAAGATCTCACCGGTGCAGGTGTGAAGACTGGGGAAGTGGCTCCAAGACCACAAAGTACAGCCTGGCTAGAAGGGGTACAGGTGTGACACAACACCAGGTATTCAGGAGTCAGGAAGGGAGGTAAGTATAGAGAGGCAAGAAACTTAGAAATGAAGAAACACAAAAATGGAAAAAGAGAGAAAAGTAAACAAACAAACAAAAAACACACAAAACAAAACAAACAAAAAAGAAATGCCTCCAGGGATCCCACTTCATGGCTGAACAGATTGAAGAAGTAACTCCCAGGCTGCACAGTACAGCCCAGCTAGAAGAGGTTTCCAAGCTGAGAAAAGAAAAACAAAACAAAGAAACAAATCAAAACAAACAAACTAAAAGAGCCCTGGGGATCCCACCAGCGTGGTGGGGCAGGCCAGGAAGCAGTTCCACAGTCGACTTTAGTTTCACAGACTTTCAGGAAGAAGCAAAGATGGCACATGGAACCTTTGAGAGAAAGGAGGGGGAGGTGGTGAGAGGTGTGGAAGAAACCAAAAGAAGTGGTAAAAAGCAATACAAGCAACAAACAAATGGCACTCAAGGAGCTGGCCAGTGTGGGTGGGCAGAATCCAAGCGGCAAAGGGCTGAAGCCGGTGCCTCCCAGCCAAGAGACTGTGGCTGCAGGAAGCAGAGGAGGCTGAGTGGGAGTGAAGAAGGATGGGGGCAGGAAAGCCTGTATCTCTGGTTACCGGTTGTTCCGTCTCCTGCTGAGACCTCTGTGAAGCTGCTTTCCTGTACTCCCTGTCTTCCAATCTCCAATAGGAGTCCAAGATGGTGAATCCGTGCTGCGTTGCTTCTGTCTATAGTGCCATGTTGGTCAGAAGTCCTTAAAATATCTCATTTTAATAAACACAAATTATGTGTCAGGCAATATATTAATTATGTTATACAGTTGTATAGTTTAAATTTCAAATTTACTTTATGAGATATTTTTAGGTCTTTTTTTTCTGTGAAACTGACTCTTCCTGAGATCATCCTGCCTGAGGTGACAAAGCTACTAAGTGATACTTAGAACTCGGACCGCAGAAACTATAATCAGTTCTCTTTCATGTCTTTTTGGTTAATATTGAAATCAGTTTAATATTCTCAGCGTTTTTATTATGCTAAACTTAAGCGTGGAAGAAATTCATTCAGTAAATTTTTAAATCTGACCTATGCAACATGTGCAAGGCTTGGTTCAAGGTTGACTTATGAATAACACTATTTTTTGCCTATAAACAAGCCTGAGAGAGTTTTGCATTCTAAGTGTATTAAGTTGGCCAGTTTATTCAATGTTAAATAAAGATAGAATAAACATCATGAAATCTCCCCATTCTGCCATCATTTACAGTATCTTAGAGGAAAATAGTGATCAACCCAGCTCGAATTGCTCTTTACGCTATAAGGAATGTATTCTTCAATGAAATCTATGTGTTAAACATACACAGAATGCCAGTTGAAACAGTTTAGCTGTTATTCACATATTGTGGATGAAAGACCGACAATGCATGTGCAATTTTGTTTAAACAATGAGAGAGCTTCATGATGCTACAATGACAAAGGTAGTTTAAAAACTTCACATAGAGGTATAAATATAATGCACAACTCTGCAAAATTTATAATTATAAAATGATGTGCACAATTGAGAACAGATCTCTGCATACCTTCCATCTTTTTTCTGTCAACCTATTGATAATAATGGCTTGTCAGTTTTCTTTCAGACAGTAACATTTTTTCAAATGAACATTTGTGTGCTAAAGTTGACTGTTAAAATATCCTCTGAGTCATATCCTTTGACCATTAATTATGTAAATATGGAACAAAAACATTAAGGACCCATGTATTTAGGTTTTAGAAAGGCTAACTTGCCAAAAATACCAATATATATTTAGGAAGACATATACAAGTAAACAGAATCATTCTGGCTCCAGGGAAGGGCTTATTCACAGTGTTCATCAGTAAATCCACCTTTGGATCATTTTCTGTTGAGACATCTGGGGCTATATATTCCATCTGTAGTGTCCCATCCCTCCTGACCACTATTAACCAATATATTGCCAGTATCAACCAATAATCTACTAGGGAGCGCTGCCTCACCAATCAATCACCACACGTAGTCTTTACTTTCAGAATTCATCTCTTCTTCTCTGATTATACATACAATGGCTTTGCTATTAAAGAAAGAGTGAGAAAGGAGGTTTCAAGTGGATTCTAATCAAACTTGGTGTGTGTTTTAGAAGACTTTTAGAATGCTGGATCTGAAAACAAAATGTCATAGAATATGCTATATTTAAATGGCTCAGCAATATACTCCAATACAGAATCATATTACCACTCAGGTATATTGATCTCATTTTTTTAATAAGTAACTCAGTTAAAGATAGTAGTGGCAGAAGCATTTATATTCTTTTGCTCTATTTTTCAAATTTTTGCCAAATCTGTGTGTGTGTGTTTGTGTGTACATTTGTATTTGTTTTTGAGTATGTAAGCTGTGCATGTGTTTATTTTAGCAAACTATTAGAATAACCCAAGGAAACCAGAACATTTGCTTGTATATAGGAAAAAAGCAAATATTTTAATGACTGTTTCTCAGACTACCCAGGCTTATTCTATTTTCTTTACACCATTTACTCTTGGATTATGAATTAATTGTTGAAAAGTGTTTAGGCAGTTATCCAGAAAACTGAAGCTCTCTCCTTCCTTCCCTCATTGCTTTCTTCCTAAAATATTTCTATTTCAGTTATTTGGTCACATTAAATTTAAATATTTGATTATTAACTGAAATATAAAACTAGTTTGTTCTGTCTTTTACTATATAACATTTGTCATAAAAATATAATGTAATTCTTTCCAATGTATCTTTAAATTATTTCTTAATTATCTGTGTAGTCCAAGATAAATATAAGGAAAGAAATGGATCCATGCTTCCACCAGTGCTTTATTCAACATTTGTCATAAGTATTCTCTTCCAGAACACACTGGAAAAATACGCTGTAACATCTTTTGTCATAAACAATGAAATTTTTCCTGATTATACTAATAAAGAGAGAAATGATAATATAGAGTGAGGAAAAAATATTGAGATGGGATATGTAAATCCAGAAGCTTTTTTCCTATGTGTTTCTTACACTTAATCTTTTATATTCTCTGCCCTGGTTCTATTTCAGTTATAATGACTGAATCAAACCCCCTCTAGTTGCTCTTGCTTCCTCCTCTGAAAAATATCGTGCAGATTTTGCTTCAAAGTCAGAAAGTTTTGTATGAGATCAATGGAGACACAGATGGAAACCTACTCTCTGGGCCTAAATCAATGAATTAATTATAGCCAGATGGTTGCCAGCTCTTGTAGTGTTGATAAACACCGGCTTTATTATTATTTTTTTAAGGCACAGTTATATGTGAGTATACTCTTGTCCCCAAGATCTATTCATTAAAAAGCAAGACAAAACAAACAACAACAACAACTAAAAACTACATTACCAGAATAGCTAATGGGATCATCTTCAAATATCTTAAGAAAGTTCTAAAACAGTTCCTCCTAAAACCTCTAATTTGACCTTCTATATATGTTGTAGATCAATTAAAAATATAATTCTACTTCCTTCAAGGTATGTAATATAAATCTGTTGTCACCAAGTCGATTCCGACTCGTATACTATCCTTTAAATATATTTCAGTTTCCTTAAACTAGAGGAAATAAGAGATGAAGAAATTTCATAGTAAAAATTTAGATTAAAATTAACTACCTTTGTAATTTTATATAAATTTTCTGTTCTTTTAAGTCTAGAAAATAAAATTATTTTCCTCTTTTTATTATGCAACTTTGTTATTATCATGGATAATTTTTGTCTTTGTCAGAAGAAAAATAAAAAAAAAGTTGTTTTTAATTTACATAAGCTTATAATTTCCAGCTTTACCCAGAGATAAAAAAAGTATAAACTGATTTAGACAAAAAACTATTGTCATTAAAAATGTTCTTTTATTGACAGAGCTACAATGTGGCAAAACTGTTAGAGAAAATAACTTGCATTTTCCAAAACATGCAACAAATCAAGTACTATTCTAAGTCCAACCTAAAGAAATTCTCCCACTGCATTCATCCTGGCAATATATTCAGAGTTCTTAGCTTACACATTGAATAATTTTCTCTCTCAACCTAGGTACACACGCACACAGACATATACACACACACATATATAGATATATAATATGCTCTAATATATAAATTTTATACATATGTACATGTGATAACTTACAAATATTTGAATAAATGTTCAAGGGCAAGAAGAGTACTAAGGGAGCACATGTATTATGTTTTTGTGTTTGTGCTCCTGACTCTAAAATGAGATACAAATTGTCAGAGGTGTTTTCATTGTATAATACTATTTTTTAATTGATTTGGCTAAATAAATATGTTTAAACTTTCCATGCCATAACCTTAAGAACTACATGTAGTAGTTCTTGAGCATTTCAAGATGTGACGATAATAGGTATCTTTGACTGCAATGTTTGAGTATAAAATAATAGGACTGATTTTCGACATCTGCAGAAGCCATCAAACTTATGTCACTTAATGATAAAATATGACTATTTGAGATTTCTCATTACAATTCTGTCAAGTGGTAGGGAGAAATATGATCTGCCTTTATTTACTCTTAAATAAAATAAAGAACTTGCAATACAATGCAAATTTCTGGGAAATATATTGCAGTATTTTTTGGCTTATTAAAAAATGCTGGATAATACAGTGAACCTCTGTAGAAAAAAAAATGTTTTTGTTGTGCCTAGAATATTTCAAAAAGATGAATTGAAATGAGTTTCCCTCAGGCTACTCCAACGAAATAACTGAAATGTCATCTTCTTTCTAGACAAGAACTGGCCTCTATGATATGACAAACAGAAACAAATCATGTAAAGTCAATGTAAGGGCATTAAGTGTGTGTATGTGTTTCCAAGCATATGTGTGACAGAGAGAGACAGAAGACAGTAAAGTTTTGTGAATAAAAGAGGTTTTGAAAAAGTGTTCTTCTGTGTTCATTGCTGATTTACATTAACAGTTCTTTGTATTAAAATTACAAAAGGTAGCAGATAATGTCACTGCTTTTTCAAGAAAAAAGTTGATTTATATATATGAAGTCATACTGTGTCAAATTGTCAAATTTTATTTATATGAAATTTTATGCATTATCATTTGAACTAATGGTTCAAGAGTAACAAGTCTTGATAAGGCAGAGATGAACCATTCTCTAATTGGAGAAATTTGATTCTGTTGGACATGGCTCCCCATAAAAGTCACTTCCTTTCTCTTATTAGGGCAATGTCTGGTTTCAGATTTAACATGCAAATTACATTTTGGTAGTGGAGTAATTCCATTTTATATCTCATTAATTACACAGTAAATGTTTCATTCTCCATTTTAGCAATGTCCTCATAAATACATACATTTCAGGTTTATTTACATTACATTTCAGGTTTATTTACATTAACCATCCTAGATAGATTAGTTATAACCTACTACAGCATTTTCTAGATGAAGGTCCTTACTTTTCTTTTTGTTAGTAAGTGCCAATACTTTTTTACCAGGAGATCTGTTATTAGCATTTTCAAAAAGAGATTTGATGGAAGTTTATACATTCTTACCAGGTGTTCTTAGTAGGAAAATATATATTGCAAATTTTCTACTAAATATTTTCTTCCCAATATTATATAGAAGAGCAACATAATTTGGAATAAATTAGAAAATGGTCAAGTCTAGGATAATATATAGTAATAAAACTTCAGAGATGAAAGTGGCTTTAGAAAATGTTCAGCAAGCATTCTTTTACCAAAAAAAAAAAAAAAAAAATCAGAAATCTTTAATTGGGACAATTAGCACTAAATTGTATACAGTTTATATGTTGTGAAACTTCTGCAATAAAGTATAAAACCATTTCCCTCATCTCACATTTTTTAATGAAACTGACTATATTCATTCACTTTTCCAATCATCTTAGGAGATATTTTGCATAACGATTCTAAGAATGAGTTTTTGGAACTGAACGAACAGGTTTTGAATCTCACTTCTGATACTCACCTGTTCTGTATGTTCTGGGAAAAATTATTTCATTATCCTGAGCATTTTTTTTGTCATATATGTGATTTGTGATGAACAAGAATTACCTAAAGACATGTTGCAATGATGTTATAATGCATTAACTATCTAATTATAGTGGCATTTGTATTGTAAGTACTCAATAAATATAGCAATTAGTATGGATTTTGCTTCAACTAGACACGATTATTGCATTATAATTAGACATTGTTGGTATTAGTGAGTGCATATTTTGAATTACTCCTGATGTGACAACTAAGTTTATACTGAAAATTGAATTTTGCTTTTGGACAGTTTGTGATTACTGCATTTATAATTGTTTTTGATATTTGCAGGCTTCTAAATTATTTTTCTTAATTTTTAACATCTCTAATAAATTGAACATAACATACATGAGTCTGAAAGATTAAAATACTGAATTTCTTCATCCACTGAGTTTTGCTAAAACTATTCTCTCTGTTAGGAATTCCATTTTCTCTGTGCCTTCCTCTTGAAATAACATTTCATTCCACCAAACACAGAACTTACATTAATATTCTACGAAAGCCTTCCTTAGTATAATTAGAATGAATTATTTTCTTATTTTTAAAAAACACCTTTTTCATATTAATGTTAATATGCTATGTATATGCCTGACTCATTCATGGTTAACTTAATGGCAGGGATCGGATTTTGCTCATCACAGTGTCATTCAGAGAATCTAACATGGGGCTTCACACATTGTGTATGTTCAACATATACTATGTTCATTGTTTTTTAATGTAATAGAGTCAGTGAGCTGGATTATAACTTCAATGAGTTTGTAATCAACAAATGGCCTATTAAAAAGGAGTACTGAAATTATTTCATTGGAGTAAATAGGCCAAGGAATAATTTATCTATTTATTATTTTACGGAGAGGAGACACCTGAGTAAACACGTAGCGAGAGAACGTCTGGAGACTTAAGTTTGTGTGTGAGTGTGCACATGAGGATGATGATGGCGGTAATTTAACTTATGGGGTGAATTCAAAAAGAGAAAACAAAAGTAGAGTAAAGGGTATAGGAGAAAGAGAAAAATAGTAGAGAAAACCAATAAGACAATTTTGTTGAAAATATCAACCAAACTGAAAAGTCTTAAAGTAAACTGACTGGAGGCAGAGAGAATCAAATTACTAAAATTAGAAATGAATGAAGTGATATTACTACCGATCTTAGGAAAAAAAAAAAAAAGATTATGAGGAATACCAGGAATATCTGAAGGCAAACAAATAGATAACCTAGTTGAAATGGACAAATTCCTAGGAAGACACAAATTATTGAAATAGACTTAAGAAGAAATAATAACTCTTATTAGACCTGTAACAAGTAAAATTATTAAATTAATAATCGAAATGTGCTGCAAAAAAAAGCCCAGGCCCAGATAGCTTCAATGGTGACTGCTATCAAACATTTAAAGTAGTACCAATTCTTCACACTCTTCCAAGAAATACAGTTGAATACTTTCCAACATATTTTATTAAGCCAGTATTACTCTGACTCTAAAAACAAACATTATAAGAATCAATTTAAAATGTTATCTAATTTTTGTAAAAATATTTCTTGTAAAATAATGTTTGTAAAAATACACAAAGTGAAAACTAAGTGGAATATATTGAGACTGAGAAGAGATAGATTATATAAATTTATATCAGATTATCTTGGATTGCATTGATTTTTTCAGCATCTTCATTAGTTAAGAAAAAATGGAGGGCCATGATGTCAGTGGTTAGTTAGTGGAATGCAAAATGCTCAAAATAATTTAAATGAGAGTTCCAGTAGAGTACTAAAATAATTTGTGTGATCTGAATTAAATTTAGAATACATCAATTTTAGGTGACACTGTCATAATATTTGAGTGACTCTCCTTATTGGTTTAAGTGAAAATAAAGAAAGTGGGTTTATCAGAGTTCACTAATCTTTTTACTGCCAAAATTTTCATATAAGCAAAATAATTGTCAGAGTCTGTATAACATTTTAAGTTTAAAACAGAAAATACTCCAGATGGTATCCCTCAGAAAGTCTGTGATGTAGCAAAGTGATTATATAACCAAGTATACTAACACATTGAATGCTAATGAATTCTGTTAAGTACTATGAAGACAGCAAATAATGCTGGAAAAAACAAAACAAAACAATATAAAAATATCAGGTAGATTGACCTACTATTTCTGAGGATGTCAAAAAAATTCTCTATTAGAAGGAAGGATCAAAGCTGTGATTTGAAAAATTGGAAATGAAACATTATGTGAAAGGCAAAATCAGTAGTAACAATATTTGTTAAGTGTTTGAAGTAAGAAAGAGCATGGTACGTTTACAATCAGAAGAAATAAGTGGGTAGAGGTGGACATAGCAAGAGATGAGTTTGTGCAGGTCATTAGGAGTCATGAAGAGTACATAATTAGGGTCAATAACACGTAGTCTCTGAAAGGTTGTAGTGGACAATTTTGTGATTACACTTAGTTTTTAATACGTGCCTGATTACTATATGGAGATCTCAGATTTAGGAAGAAAAGAAGAAAGTATAGTTAGGAGACCATTTCAGCTGAAATTTTGTGGCTGGTGCTCATGAGGTCTCATAGGAAATGGAGAACTATGGTCAAAATCCGAAATACATTTTAGAGGTAAAAACAGGTATGGATTGAGAGAAACAGAAAAATCAACAGTAGCGATAAGATTTCTGACTTGGCCACTATGATGCTGGCAGAGATATTAATGAGGTAGGGAGGAAATGAGGATGGGACACTCAGCAGGCTTAGGGATTGGAATCAAACATTCAACTTTAGATATATCAATTTGAATATGCCTTTGTATGAGTCAGAGTTCTTGTGTAGTGCAAATGGTTAGCACTCTCAGCTGCTAACTGAAAGCTTAAAAGTTTGAGTCCAAGCAGAGGCTTCCCTAGGAAATGTTTGGTGATCTACTTCTGAACAATCAGCCATTGAAAACCCTATGGAGAACAGTTCTACTCACACACACAGGGTTTCCATGAGTTGGAGTTGACTCACTTCCAGATGGTTTTGTATAATCTAAACTGAGATTTAGAGCACATAGTAAAACAGAGACTGCTGCCCTAGAATTGAGATATAAAAGAGATGGCATGACAGTTGAGAGGAATTTAAAAATGAGAGAAATTCTGGAAAATTAATGAATGGTTGTTAGAAACTGTTACTCTAGAGTAGGAAGACTCTAGAGAGGCAAATAATACCAGAAAACAATATTTAATAATTATAGGAATTACTATCTAAAAATAATGAAGTTTTATTAAAAGGTGAGAATGAGAGAAGAGAAAGAGACAAAAGTTTTGGACAGATATTTCTTAGTTTTGGGTTCTTGGAGATAAAAAAATACAGAATAGTGATAACGCCTAAAGCATAGAATTTAGTTGGGAGCAGAGGTGAGTCAAACAAAGAAAATCAATACTAAAAATAAAGATTAATGGAGTTAATGAAATGAGAGACATTGCTAGAGGCTCTTTATATCTTCCAAAATATACATACATAACAAAAGAAGACTTAGTCTACTTCATATACTATTTTTGTTCTCTGATAAGAAAGAAAAATGCAATACTTTTTTGCATCAGACTTGGAAGGATAAAGCTTTGTAAATTATATGTGATTTTGATATTTCTTATTTGGAACTCCATCAAATTTTATTACAATAACCTGCAAACTTTTTGTATATCAAATTTAAAACAACCAAGATTATAAGCAATTTCTAAAACATTAAGGTTAATATGATAATAATTATTGACTATAAACTTGTGTCTAATCAATAAAGTATAGTATCTTCAATTGTGTTATCAAAGAAACTCATTTACATTTTAATAGGCTGGCTACGTGTGGCATTTATATTATACTATTGCTTAGGGGATAATAAATGACTTTCTTTTTCTATTTTTTTCTTCTTTTTTTAAATTTTTTAACTTTACCAGAGTTCACATCTTTTAGAAATAGATGTGATGTTGTTGTTGTTAGGTGTCATCCAGTTAGTTCCGACTCATAGTGACCCTATGTACAGCACAACAAAACACTGCTGAGTCCTGAAGTATCCTCACAATTGTTGCTATGTTTGATCCCATTGTTGAAACCACTGTGTCAATTCATCTCCTTGAGGTCGTCCACTTTTTTACTGACTCTCTACTTTACAAGCATACTGTCCTTCTCCACTGATTGGTCTCTCCTGAACATGACCAAAGTAAGCAAAAGGAAGTCTCATTATCCTCCCTTCTAAGGAGCATTCTGGCTGTACTTCTTCCAAGGCAGATTTGTTAGTTCTTCTGGCAGTCCTTGGTATATACCACATTCTTCGACAACACCGTAATTCAAAGCCAACAATTCTTCTTCCGTCTTTCTTATTCCTTGTCCAGCTTTTGCAGGCATATGGGGCGATTGAAAGTACCATGGCTTGTATCAGGCTCACTCTAGTGCACAAGGTGACATCTTTGCTTTGTAACACTTTAAAAGAGGTATTTTGTGGCAGATTTGCCCAGATCAAAACATCGTTTGATTTCTTGACTGTTACATCCATGGGCGTTAATTGTGGATAGAACTAAAATGAAATCCTTGAAAATTTCAATATTTTTTTGTTCATCATGATGTCGCTTACTGGTCCAGTTGGGAGAATTTTTGTTTTCTTTATGTTGAGGTGTAATCCATACTGAAGGCTATAGTCTTCGATCTTCATCAGTAAGTGTTTCATGTTCTCTTCACTTTCTGCAACAAGGTTTTGTAATCTGCATATCTAAGATTGTTAATGAGTCTTCCTCCAATCCTGATGGTGAGTTCTTCTTCATATAGTCCAACTTCATGGATTATTTGCTCAATATACAAATTGAATAAGTATGGTGAAAGGATACAACCCTGATGCACACCTTTCCTGATTTTAAACGATGCAGTATCCCCTTACTCTAGTTGAACTACTGCCTCTTTCTTGGTCTATGTACAGGTTTCACATGAGCACAATTAAGTGTTCTGGAATTCCCATTCTTTGTAATGTCATTCATAATTTGTTATGATCCACACATCCCAATGCCTTTGCATAGTCGCTAAAACACATGTAAACATCTTTCTGGTATTCTCTGCTTTCAACCAGGATCCATCTGACATCAGCAATGATATCACTCATTCCATGTCTTCTTAATCTGGTTTGAATTTCTGGCAGTTTCCTGTCTACGTACTGTGACCACCATTTTTTGAATTATCTTCAGGATATTTTTACTTGTGTGTGATATTAATGATATTGTTCAATAATTTCTGCATTCCATTGAATCACCTTTCATTGGAATGGGCACAAATATGTATCTCTTCCAGTCAGTTGACCAGGTAGCTGTCTTCCAAATTTCATGGAATAGAGGAGTGAGAGCTTCCAGCATTGCATCCATTTGTTGAAATATCTCAATTAGTATTCTGTCAATTCATGGAACCTTATTTTTTGCCAACACCTTCAGAGAAGCTTGGACTTCTTACTTCAATACCTTGGTTCTTGATCATATGCTACCTCCTGAAATGTTTGAATGTTGACCAATTCTTTTTGGTACAGAGACTCTGTGTATTCCTTTTTATCTTCTTCCATCTTCAAAATATTCATACAATATTTTGCCCATTGAATCATTCAATATTGCAACTGGAGGCTTGAATTTTTTCTTCAGTTCTTTCAGCTTGAGAAATGCCAAATGTGTTTTTCCCTTTTTGTTTTCTAACTCCAAGTCTTTGTGCATGTCATTTATAATACTTTACTTTGTCTTCTCGAGTTGCCCTTTGAAATTTTCTGGTCATCTCTTTTACTTCATTATTTCTTCCATTCACTTTAGATACTTCATGTTCAAGAACAACTTTCAGAGTCTCTTCGGTCATCCATTTTGGACTTTTCTTTCTTTCCTGTCTTTTTAATGACCTTTTGCTTTCCTTATGTATATCCTTGATATCATCCCACAACTTGTTTGATTTTGGTGATTAGTGTTCAATATGTCAAATCTATTCTTGAGATGGTCTCTAAATTCAGGTGGAAAATACTCATGGTCATAAATTGGCTCTCGTGAACTTCTCTATAATGTTCTTCAGCTTCAACTTGAACTTGCATATTAGCAACTGATGGTCTGTTCCACAGTCGGCCCCTGGCCTTGTTCTGACTGATAATATTGAGCTTCTCCATTGTCTCTTTCCACAGATATAGTTGACTTAATTCTTTTGTACTCCATCCAGTGAGGTCTACGAATATAGTACCTGTTTATGTTGTTGAAAGAAGGTATTTGCAATGAATTAGTCCTTAGTGTTGCAAAATTCTATCATGGTATCTCTGGCATCTTTTCTATCACGAAGGCCATATTTTCCAACTTGTTTTGAACTTTTTCCTTCCAATCACCAGTAATTATAAATGCATCTTGATTGTATGCTTGATAAATTTTAGACTGCAGAAGTTGGTAAAAATCCTTAATTTCTTCATTTTTGGCATTATGATTGATATAGGGACTAGAAAAAATTATGAATGAAAAATCAATAGTTTTACTGCCTTTGATCTATGGGGAAATGAACTGGTATTGTATTTCTGTGGGTTCATGGACTACTTATCTCACCCTTGAACTAGTCCATCCAGTTAACACACTGCTGGACAATCGTCAGCTTTTTTTTTTTTTTTGATGTCCTAAATCAATAAAATTTACAGCATGTAAAATCTGAGGAATATACTCATTCACTGCACACACAATTCCTTAAATAAAGGAAATAACCTGCTCAGCAAGTACCTTTATACTTGCTAGTCATGAAAGTTGCTCCTTCATTTTCTGGAAGGGTGATTGAGTGGGTGGTTCAAGAGACCAAGAAGGTACTCTCTTGGGGCTCCCCAACACAGGAACATGAATTTTGGTACATGGCCAGTCCTCCAAACAGTGTTTATCGTTCAGCATTCTTAGATGCAAGAAGAGAAAATTACCTTGGCTGGTTAAAGTAAAAAAGTCATTTTTTTTAAAAAAGGTATTGTATTTCTCCCTTAATATTCAGGAGAGTTGGAAAACTAGGTATAAAGCAAGAGTCTGGAAGCCCATTACTTATCCAGTAAGGAAACCTCTATTGCATTTATCAAGCAGTAGATTATTGAGATCTCATTGTCACCTCTGCTGCACAAGAGGCCCGATCATGCTATAACAATTTCTGCCACCAGAAAGATTAGTCTGTGGTTCCTGATTATTTTTTACAAAATCTAATTAGTAGACTCTAAGTTATATGTCCTTGCCCTCTTTTGCAAGGGAAATTAGGACAGTGAGTATGTTGTATTTTCAGATCCTAAAGTGAGAGGCTATATCTGCAGCACACTGATAAGCACAAGAAGTAGGTACAGACCCTACAAAATTTAAAAAAAATCATAAATGTCTTGATAAGTTATCATTTGACAGTCCAAATACATTTCTCTTCCCACAGACAAACTTGTCTTACCCCCTCAAAATGTCCCCGTGCAATAAATCTATACACTATATATGCAATCATTTCCAAAATGAAGCAACCCAAAATCTCCAAGAATACTGCATTAGCTCCAAAGTCAAAATTTTTGGTGATACCCATTCCTTCTATAGCTTTCCATGATTCCTTTATGATATTCTTTAACCTGTGGATTAAATTGTAAAGTTATCAACCAATAACATATCACTTGAAAGTAGTGGGGAAAGAAAAGGAACAGCATAGCCAATATTTTTGTTGCAAGTATGAAAATATGGAGATAAACCATATACCAGGTCTGTATTTGGTAAACGTGGCTTTCCTTACCCAACCACTGATTCACACTTCTTTTACCTTCTACCTGGTCAGAGTTCTTTATTTGATGACATGATCCAGTCATTCCTGAAGGTTTTGATTTCCGGGTGCTCCTAACTGTACAGAGTTCCATTAGTTATCTATTATCTTTTAATGACAGACAATGACAGTATTGGAGCTACACCAGAGAATCATTTTGATTCCATTCATATTTCTCTCTGCCTCCATTATGTAGCATCATACCTAACTCCTTGTAAAGAATAAGACAAATGCCCTAGTCAATGTGAAAACACATTTTCTGCCACCATGAGTAGCCCAAATTGTCAGTAAGCACCCTCAGCTTCTAATTTAATACATATTTTGCTATGTTCTTTAGTACAAATGTTTATAATTGGGTACAAATATCACTAAGTCATAGAATTTGGAGTCAATGGAATGAAAAAGAATAATTTACTCATTGATTACTGTGCAAAATAGTAGGAGCTGCTACTTGCTTCAAACCCTTTGGATCCAAAAGCCATACATTTAACTATTGGTAAAAGTACCATATATTTGAGTGCTTGTTTAGAGTATAAAAAAGAATATATCAGAACAGTGTTTCAAATGTGAAAATTATTGTATATTAGCTCGCACAACAACAAGGTTTTCAAAAGAATATTCTATTGTGATTTAAGCCCACCTGTTTCTGGGTGATGTGGTGCATCAAAAGACTAGAGAGTCCCATCAGATTATGGATATTTCATAGTTATTTTTGCTTGACTTCTTTTGAAATACAATGAGTTCCTTGGCCAGAAGCAAAATTGTGTGGCATGCAATGTTGTTAAAACATTCACTAAGTCCATGGATCATGACGCCAGCAGAAAAAAAGTGATTTTAGAAATGCATTTGGAGCTGAGCCTAAATGTCTACACCTATCATTACTATCTCTATAATGAAAGGGGTACAATATATCAACCTTCTTCAAAATGACTGGTCAGTTCTTTGAAGATATGGTATTAAATCAGGCTCTCAAGCTGATGTTGGTAATTGGCTTATTTTTCATAGAAGCCAATCATACTTGTTAAAGAATTTCCCATGTTGTTGAACTCAGCCACATCCCTACAACCACAACCACTACGCTCATGAGCTTGCTGTAAACACACTCACCGTTTACTCTTCTGGCTTTCAGAGGCAATGTTCTTTCTCTCACTTTTGCAAAGTTTGCACGGCAGAACTTCATTGCTCTTTTGCTGCCATCCAAGATGCAATAACAGGGACTGAACTTATGCTGTTGCCTGTAACAACTAAAAAAAATGGGAAAATTACAGGAACCAAAAATTTTCAGAATTTGAGCATCAGCTAAAAACAGTTAATCCTGAGAGAAGTTAAATAAATACGGTGAGGCAAATGCTTGACCAAGTTTCTCTCCTGAAAGTAACTCGCAGGCCATAGATGTTGTTGTTGTTAGGTGCCCTCGAGCCAATTCCAACTATGTTCAACAAAATGAAACACTGCCCAGTCCCACGCCATTCTTACAATCGTTGTTATGCTTAAGCCCATTGTTGCAGCCACTGTGTCAATCCATCCTGTTGAGGGTCTTCCTCTTTTTTGCTGACCCTCAACTTTATCAAGCATGATGTCCTTCTCCAGGGATTGATCCCTCCTGAGAACATGTCCAAAGTATGTGAGACATAGTCTCGTCATCCTTGATTCCAAAGAGCATTCTGGTTGTGCTTCTTCTAAGACAAATTTGTTCATTCTTCTGGCAGTCCATGGTATATTCAATATTCTTTGCCAACACCACAATTCAAAGGCATCAATTCTTCTTCAGTCTTCATTATTCATCATCCAACTTTCTCATGCATACAAGGTGACTGAAAACACCATGGCTTGGGTCTGGTGCACTGTAGTCTTCGAGGTGACATCTTTGCTTTTCAACACTTTAAAGCAGTCTCTTGCAGCAGATTTACCCAGTGCAATGCGTCTTTTGATTTCCTGACTGCTGCTTCTATGAATGTTGATTGTGGATCTGAGTAAAATGAAATCCTTGACAGCTTCTACCTTTTTCCATAATTCATGAGAAGCCTAGCAAACTCCCGGAGTTGAGAAGACCAAAGAGGCTGTGGTGTTTAGCCTTCAAAGTGGAAAGTACCTGAAAAGAAGAGCTCATGACCCATGATACATATTGAATACCACTCACTTTTTCTGGCTCTCAGGTTCTTTAGGCATATACTTTTACCACTGAAAGTATTTTCTGCCTTCCAGTGAGTACTTGTGTAAAAGATGAAGGCAAAAGAAACATCAGTTGAAGCAAAATAGCTGGGGTATGAGGCTTGCAAGTGAGATAGCACAACAAGGAAGTGTGATTGGGTAAAAAAAAAATTGTCTCTTTGGCTTTTGTACTTCTGGATAAGCCTTGTAAGCATATTTATGGTTTCCTATGTAATAGTTAGGGAGCCCTGGTGGGTTTTGTTTTTTTTTCTGTGTGTGTGTGTGTGTGTGTGTGTCATATTTGGAAAAGCAGAGGTTCCCCCATGTAACCTAAAGGAAGGCACCATGAACAGTATCAGCAAAACAACATCTGGAAGTACAGATGGGTGCCCACTAATTTTGGGGTTCAAGAACTTAAAAGTTCTATGGTAACCTTGTAGTAACAATATTTCTCAAAATCCATATTACCAACCCAAAATTTAAACACACTCCATGGCTGATCATGCTTCCATTAATGAAAATTCATGGTATTAAAAAAAAAAATTCAAAGCAGAAAATAATTAGATCTTGAAAGAGTTAAAGTGAGAGACTCTGAGGATCTACATAGTCTCCATATAGGGTCTTCAACTGACTAATATTTGACATGTTTGCGTGTATGGGAGAGAGAGAAAACTAACCAAAATAAACTGAGAGAACATGCTCTATGACTCTCACAAGGCAAGGAATAGTTTGTTTCTACCACCTGGAGTGGGACACCTAATAAAGTATGAAGCATCAGTCAGAATATGCTCTCTATTGCCACAGTAGTGTGGAAAAATTAGACCGTCACTGAAGGATGCTCTGACCCCACCTAACAAAGTTTGAAGGCAAGGCTTGAAAGCACCAAACTCTTCCCAGGTAAGTCACCTGTGTCTGAGAACAAAGATCAGGATAATTTATAGAGAAAAATATCCATTGTCAAAAAGGTACAATTCATAATATCTGGCATTAACTGGTATCACCCACAAATAATAGTGGATTTGGTATAAACTGAAAGGCTCCTTTCTTATAAATAAGAATTGAGGAATAGCATTTAATAAAAATCTTTATCTCTATGAAATGGGCCTCCAAATCCTAAGCCTTGACCCACATTACCCTTTCTTTCCCTAACAAAAACCTCTTAAAAAAAAACATTGCTGTCGAGTTGATTACAACTCATAGCGACCCTATAACACAGAGTAGAACTGTTCCATAGGGTTTCCAAGGCTGTAAATATTTACTGAAGCAGACTATCTCATCTTTCTCCCGTGGAGCAACTGGTGGGTTCAGCTGAGTGCTTAACTACTATACCACCAGAGCTCCTAAAACCTCCTTAACAGGCACTACAAAACTTTTTTTTTAAATTTATTTTAAAAAATTCCTATTTATCTATGGTTAAAGATAGTATGAGATGTTATAATAAATGAAAATTTTTTTTATTGGTTAATTTACTATTACTTATTTTTAATATACAATCAATTATTTTAATTTATATACAGAAGAATCTACCCCTCTAAATAAGGCTTGAACAACAGCAACAACAATAAAAAAACACATAGCTATTAATTCTCTTCCACCTCTTCATCACTTCATGATTTCCGATTACCAACTCAAAATATTCACTTGGATAATTTCAAAGATCTCAAATTCAGTGTTTACACTCTATTCAGAATCTTCTCTCTGAACTTAACTCCTCTTCAATTTTCTCTCAGTAAAAATATGAATATCTAAGAGGCCTTATTGGTATCTGACTATTCTCCATCTCTATCATAACCATTATTACTTATTACAACTTATATTTCCTAAGTATCTTTTTATCTGTAAAATTATCTTTATCACATTGATAATTTTACACTTCATCATCTCTCACCTGGTCAGTTACAGTGTCATCCAAACTGACTTTATAAAATTGACTCTTCTATCTGTCCAGTTCATTCTCTAGACTATTGACCTCCAAAATGTTTATCAAACACTCTATCAGGAAAAAAAAATGTATGAGAATGCACCCACAAAATGTGCACATTTACATATTTTGAAATTATACTCGTGTGTGTGTGTCTTACTGTGTGGATAAATAAGAATATATTCTTATAATGTGTCAGACATTTTTCTAGGTGAGAGATATAGATACTGATACACTGATATATAGATACAATGTTTTTGTTCTTCATAATAACCCTATGAGGTAGATGATACTTGTGAAACAAAGAACTTGGTTGGTTTGGGTCTTTAACTACAGTTTCAGACAATAGCCCGAGCAATTAAGATGCTTTTTGTTTTTCAAAATATCCAGGCAAGTAGGAGCTACATAGGCCCCACATCTGGTGAACTAACTTCAGGAAAGCAGGCAGGAGGGATTGCTAATGCAATCATGTATATTCATTGATTGGATAGATCATAATTATGCATTAAGGCCCAAGTCTTGCATACTAATTGAGCTACCAATAAATAGAATCTGAGATCCATGATAACATTCTATATACTGGAAAGGGAGTGGCATGTCCTTGGAAACAATAGAGGCACTGTGCTGGAAACTCTTCCAGACCTTGTCTGATGCACCTCTGTGCTTGTATCCTTTCTGGTTATAATAAACGGTTAACTGTAAGTATAGGCAACAGTCTTTTGTGAGCTAGTACAGAGAATTAATGAACCCACAGGGGCAATGAGCCAGCCGGGGCTGGCAGTACAAAGTAGATTTATGTAGACCCAGCTCTGGGTGGCTGAGTGATACAGAAAGGATGCATGGGCAATTGGTGAGGAAGTATAGAGTCTTTCTAGCTTATGACCCAGTCACTGGGGATGAGACAGAGAGAGAGAGAGAGCAACTGATCTGAGGTGTAAAGATTTGTGCTGACTCTTGAGCCTATGGCTGCTCCCCAACGACTTGGTTTCAGGAGGCTAGGGATGTTTTGATCTGGCTCAGAATAGCCAGGGATGAGATGCGATCTAACTGTGGGTCGTTGGGGTCAGAGATGGTAATTGTCACAAAAGTGGCTGGTGACAAGGAGTGGAAACATAGGAAAGTGAGGCCTTGATGCACTTCCATGTGGGAATTGGATTCCTGCTGATCCTGGCCATCTAGTTAGTGATAAAAGTGGGGTTTGCCACCTTGCTCCTTTTATAGTATCACAGTACTACTCTTCTCCCAAATTGAGGAAATGAAGAGATATTGAGGTAAGATAATTAGAATAATAATGCATCAATATGAGTTCATTAATTGGCACAGATATACCAAAGTAATGTAAGATATCAATGATAGGGCAAACGGGTGTATATGGGAACTCTGTACTATCTTCTTGATTTTTCTGTAGATCTAACACTGTCCAAAAATAAAATTTATTAATTTAGAAAATTTTATCTAGCTTAAACTAGTGATTTACAGAAAGATATTGAAAGATATTGAGCATCACTAAGTTTCTCTTGAAATTGTAAAATATCTCACTGCATTCCTGTGAGTTCACCGCACCATACCAAGACTCCTTGGTACACAGTTTGGGGATTATGAATATAATAAGTGAATCGAACTACAATATAATTCAGTAGGCTGAAAATGAGCAACCAATTCATGGTTAGATACCATAAAAATAAAAATGGATCTTCTTCTGCCACCAACAGGAGCCTACTTTTCTAGATTGTAGCTAAAGGGGTCTTTAAAACAAACAAACAAACAAAAAAAAACAAGTTTAATTACCTCAATCTAAGGTAGAAGCCTCTATGTTTCCTATTCCTTATGATAATCAAATGCCTTAACACAGGTTTCAAGGCCTTACAGGGATATTGTCTTGCCCACTTCTGCAGGCTTATACCATTCTTCCCACTATCTCTGCATTCTATCTATTATTATTTTCCTTCCTATTTTCACATATATTTCCCCTTTTTTCTACCTAGAATGCTTTATCTTTATCACTCACCACCATTCCTCACAAGAACATTCATTTTATTTTGACTCATCTTAAATATCAATTCTTCTGGAGATCTTAGATTTATTTACTAATGCCATCCATTCACTGCAGTCTGTATTTCCAATTTTATAACACATACCACCCTTATATTGTTTCTTTTTCTCTAAAATCTTTGCTAGAATATGACTCAGTATCTATCTTATTCACTACTGTAGTCACAAAACATAGTATTGTATCTGGTACCTACAAAAATTACTACTAGAAGAAGTGCATAAATGAATAGATGAAAGAGTGGGAGCAGTAAACATGATAGGTAGTATAACTTTAATTTTTCTAGAAAAGAAAGTGGTCATCTATAATTTCAATGCATAAAAATGGATATAATTAATTCCTCAGAATTAATAAAATAATAAAATATTTTAACCCTACTCTTTATTCTAGAATATTAAAGAAAAATTTTAAAAAAACTGATAATTCAAATTAAATGACCTATTATTATAAAATTAAGACTAGAAAAAATGTATACTACTTCACTACTTCAAGTCTGTGCTCTGTTTACTGCAGCAAAAGAAAAGTTTATATGTGACTAGCAAAGTCTTAGGCTGAAACAAAAATAAACTTCACAAGTAAAAATTAATGAAAAATTAGCATGTGTTTTCTGGCAACCTATTTGGTCATGTTTATCTATTCTTTTATGAAAAAAATATCTAAATTCTTAGAAAAATATGAAGTTGAGAAAAATGTATAAAATATATAGAATTGAAAAGGACCCTATACCTAAATAAGAATAATTGGTTTGATTAAATTGTACATATGAAAAAATGTTGAATTGGCAATTGTTGTGTTCTCCATATTTTTACAAAAATAAAAAAAAATTAAAAAGAAGAAAGGAAAAAAAATAAGATGTATGATTCATTGCATGGAAAATTTCACAAACTTTCTGCTGTGATTTTCACGTCACAACATAAAATGTTGTACTGACAAGACAGCATGGGAAGAGAAGTAGTGTAAACATCGAATACAGAAAACTCCTCAGAAGAGGTTTGCTGTAAAAGGAACAAAGAAATGTGATGGTAAGTAGAGACTGAAATGTTATCCTGAAGTTTTGAACTTTGTTGTTAATATTTTTGTTTATTTATGACAAGTTATATTTCAACGTGAAAATATATTAATGGAAATAATCAACTAAAGAGAGAAAATGAATGACTTGGAATGTTGTTGTTATTAGGTGCTGTCGAGTTGATTTCAACTCACAGGTAGGCTATGTACAACAGAAGGAAACACTGCCCAGTCCTGCACCATCCTCACAATCGTTGTTATGCTTGAGCCCATTGTAGCACCCACTGTGTCAATCCATCTCATTGAGGGTCTTGCTCTTTTTCTCTGACCCTCCACTTTACCAAGCATGATGTCATTTTCCAGGGACTGGTCCCTCCCTATAACATGTCCAAAGCATGTGAGACAAAGTCTTTCTGGCTGTACCTCTTCCAAGAAAAATTTGTTCATTCTTCTGGCAGTCTATAATATATTCAATATTCTTTGCCAACACCATAATTCAAAGGCCTCAATTCTTCTTCCGTCTTCCTTATTCTTGTCCAGCTTTCACATGCACATGAGGTGACTGAAAACACCATGGCTAGGGTCAGGTGGACCTTAGTCCTTAAAGTGGCATCTTTGCTTTTTAACACTTTAAGGAGGTCTTTTGCAGCAGATTTGCCAAATGCAATACGCCATTTGATTTCCTGACTGCTGCTTCCTTGGGCGTTGAATGTGGATTCAAGTAAAATAAAATTCTTGACAACTTCAGTCTTTTTTCTGTTTATCACGGTGTTGTTTATTGGGCCAGTTGTGAGGATTTTTCCTTTCTTTATGTCGAGGTGTAGTCCATACTGAAGGCTGTGGACTTAGATCTTCATCAGTAAGTGCTTTAAGTTCTCTTCACTTTCAGCAAGCAAAGTTGTGTCATCTACGCGTCTCAGATTGTTATTGAATCTTCCTCTAATCCTGATGACCGGTTCTTCTTCATGTAGTAGAGCTTCCTGGATTTTATGTTCATCATACAAATTGAATTAGTATGGTGAAATAACACAATCCTGACTTACATCTTTCTTGACTTTAAATCATGCAATATCACCTTGTTCTGTTTGAACGACTGCCTCTTGGTCTATGTACAGGTTCCTCATGAGCACAGTTAAGAATTCTGGAATTTCCATTCTTTGCAATGTTATCCATAATTTATTATGATCTACACAGTCTAATACCTTTGCAGAGTCAGTAAAACACAGGTAAACATCTTTCTGGTATTCTCTGCTTTCTGCCAAGATCCATCTGACTTCTCAATGATATCCCTTGTTTCATGTCCTCTTCTGAATCCCACTTGAATTTATGGCAGTTTCCTGTAGATGTGCTGCTGCAACCACTTTTGAATGATCTTCAGCGAAGTTTTACTTGTGTGTGATATTTATGATATTGTTTGCTAACTTCCACATTCTGTTGGATCACCTTTCTTTGGAATGGTACAAGTATGGATCTCTTCTAGTCTTTTGGCCAGGTAGCTGTCTTCCAAATTTCTTGACATAGACTAGTGAGCACCTCCAGTGCTGCGTTCATTTATTGAAACATCTCAATTTGTATTCCTTCAACTCCTGGAGACTTGTTTTTCACCAATGTCTTCAGTGCAGCTTGGACTTCTTCCTTCAGTACCATCAGTTCTTAATTATATGTTACCTCCTAAAATGGTTGAATGTAGACCAATTCCTTTTGGTACACAGAATGGGTATTCCTTCCATCTTCTTTTGATGCTGCCTGCATCATTTAGTATTTTTCCCATAGAATCCTTCAATATTTTAACTTGAGGCTTGTATTTTTCTTTAGTTCTTTCAGCTTGATAAATGTTGAAGTAAAAGAGCTGAACAGAACATTTCAAAAGGCAGCTCGAGAAGACAAAGTAAAGTATTATAATGAAATGTGCAAATACCTGGAAATAGAAAACCAAAAGGGAAGAACATGCTCGGCGTTTGTCAAATGTTTGTCAAATCTTTCATCTTCCTCTTGCAAAACTTCAGGTAGCTGTCTTCCAAATTTCTTGATATAATGAGCACCTCCAGCGCTGCATCCATTTGTTGAAACATCTCAGTTGGTATTCAGTCAATTCCTGGAGCCTTGTTTTTAGCCAATGCCTTCAGTGCAGTTTGGACTTCTTCCTTCAGTACCATTATTTGGTTCTTGATCATATACTACTTCCCTGAAATGGTTGAATGTTGACCAATTCTTTTTAGTACAGTGACTGTGTATTCCTTCCATCTTCTTTTGATGCTTCCTGCGTCGTTCAATATTCTTCCCATACCAAAAATCCAAACCAAACTCGTTGCCATCGATTCATTTCTGATTTATAGTGACTCTATAGGACACAATAAAACTGCCTGATAGGTTTCCAAGTAGCAGCTCGTGGACTCAAACTATGGACCTTTTGGTTAGCAGCCATAGCTCTTAATCACTGTGCCACCAGGGGAATCCTTCAATATTGCAACTCATGTCTTGAATTTTCTATTCAGTTCTTTCAGCTTGAAAAATGTTGAATGTGTTCTTCCCTTTTGGGTTTTCTATCTCCAGGTCTTTGCACATTTCATTATAATACTTTACTTTGTCTTCTCGAGCTGCCTTTTGAAATGTTCTGTTCAGCTCTTTTACTTCAACATTTCTTCCTTTTGCTTTTGCCACTCTATCTATATTCGAGAGCAACTTTCAGAGTCTCTTCTGACATCCATTTTAGTCTTTTCTTTCTCTCTTGTCTTTTTAATATTTTGCTTTCTTCATGTATGATGTCCTTGATCATTCCACAATTCATCTGGTCATCAGTCATTAGTGTTCAGTGTGTCAAATCTATTCTTGAGATGGTCTCAGGTGGGACATACTCAAGTTCATACCTGGGCTCTCGTGGACTTGTTCTAACTTTCTTCAACTTAAACTTTAACTCACATATAAGCAACTGATGGGCTGTTCCACAGTCGGCCCCTGGCCTTGTTCTGATTGATGACACTAAGCTTTTTCATCCTTTCTTTCTACAGATGTAGTCTATTTGATTCCTGTGTATTCCATCTAATGAGGTCCACGTGTATAGTTGCTATTCATGTTGTTGGAAAAGGTATTTGCAATGAAGAAGTCATTGGTCTTGCAAAATTCTATCATTCAATGTATGGCTTCATTTTTGTGACCAAGGCCATATTTTCCAACTAGCAGTCCTTCTTCTTTGTTTCCAACTTTTGCATTCCAATCACCAGTAATTATCAGTGCATCTTGATTGCATGTTTGAACAATTTCAGACTGCAGAAGTTGGTAAAAATCTTACGTTTCTTCATCTTTGGCCTTAGTGGTTGGTGCATAAATTTGAATAATAGTCATAGTAAATGGTCCTCTTTGTAGGCTTATGGATGTTATCCTATCACCGACAGTGTTGTACTTCCGGATAGATCTTGAAATGTTCTTTTTAACAATGAATCTGACTCCACTCCTCTTCAATTTGTTATTCTTGGCATAATACCGTATGATTGTCTGATTCAAAATGGCCAATACCAGTTCTTTTCAGCTCAGTAACGCTTAGGATATGGATCTTTACAAGCTTAATTCATTTTTGACGACCTCTGTTTTTCCTAGATTCATACTTTGTACATTCCACGTTCCAGTTATTAATGGATGTTTGCAGCTGTTTTTGATTATTTTGAGTCGTGCCACCTCAGCAGATGAATGACCTGAAGTCTTGATTCCATTTGCGTCATTACTGTTGACTCTACTTTGAGGAGGCAGCTCATCCCCAGTCATATTTTCAGTGACTTTCAACCTGAGGGGTTTATCTTCTGGCACTATACCAGAAAATGTCCTGCTGCTATTCATAAGGTTTTCAGTGGCCAATTTTTTTCCGAAATAGACTTCCAGGTCTTTCTTCCTAGTGTGTCTTAGTCTGGAAGTTCCACTGAAGCGTGTCCACCACGGAAGACCGTGCTCATATTTAGAGTACCAGGGGCAAAGCTTCCAGTGTCACAGCAACAAGCAAGCCACCTCAGTATGAGAAACTGACGGACAAGTGATTGATGACTCGGAATAGTGGAGTCAAGTGCTAAAGAAGTTTCTATAACCATAGGTAATAAACTATGGAAACCCTTGCACAATTGGAGAGGTTGGCTTAGATTTATGGTCACTCTATCCATAGCAAGAAATGAGAAATAAGATTTGTTCATTTAAAAATATTTATGGAATTCTATTGTGGGAAATATATAATATTTTGGTATCAAAACCCATGCTAAGGACAGAAGGATACTCCAGCTCCTTAGCATAACACAAATTACAAGCCTGCCTTCATTCTTTATGACACCTAAAAACCCTTGCTAAGATATGCCTAGTAGGCAGCAAGAGAGAAGGGACTGCACAATACTTAAGTAAGTAATTTGGGTCATTATGATTCACAGTAATGTGCTGTTACCTGGGATTTCTGGTGTAGGCCAGAGAGTAGCTAAATAGGGCCCATATAAAGCCCATCTAGATGTAGCCACAGGCTAGGCAAAGGGTGGATAAAGCAGAATTCAGATTTTTAGACCTCTACCATAAACTTTTTTTTTTTGGTAGGTTGGACAGTTAGGGGCTAGGGAGTAAAATAAGGTATGTACTGATATACTCATATTGATGGATAAAGTTTATTATAGAAGCAGCATTTCATTTTAAGTGGTTAAGTGGTTCAAATGTCTGATGCAACAACAACAGTAATAAATAATTTTTATAAGTCCAATAAAATAAATGTATAAATACATAAAGTTTTTGTTTAGATGCATAAATAATTAGTATAACTTAGTAATGATTAATCTTAAAATTCTAATTCTAAATTTATTAGTAAAATATCCATTTCTTGCTACACTTACATTAATATCAATCTACTAAGATAAATTCTTTAATATATTACAAGTAATAGCATGGGTATGATCTACTTAATGTTCCACTAATTAATTCTAAATCATCCCACATTAATATGCATACCAACTTAGTGAAGCCAATTAACATACAAGTTAATTGACACTATATACTAACAGAGATATAGGTAAAAGTTATCTCTTTTCTTGTATGTGATCCTGTGCAACTTACTATACTCTCCTCACGATTGATATATCAGTGATTCACTAGCTCAGACGTGTTCACTACCCCTCTTCCTTATAGTTAAGGTATAAATGACCTTATTCTTCGGTATTCAAATAGAGGTCTGAAACTCTTTCTTAAATTAATAACATCCCCAATATCAAAGCGATATTAATACAAACAAAAATTATGAAATAAAGTTGCAAGCCTTTCCAAACATTTATTGTTATGTTTAAGATAAACTTTACTGTAGAAGTTCAATTTCATTACTTTGCTTTGTTCCAGAGTAATCTACCATCCTGTTTGGTAATACGAGTCAGAATCAACTCGATGGCAGTGTTTTTTTTTGGTTTCTACAATGGATCATTTGTTTTAGTTGTTTCTGTTTTCTTTCATTATGAAAGCAATGATATCCCATCATGTGCAACTTACATGTTGCTAGAAGTTGAAATCTTTCAGCTACTGGTTTTTTGGCTTGGTGCAGAGAGGTAGTTTCTGCCTCAGAAGTGGAGGTCCATTCTACCAGTCATTTGAGATTAATACAGGAGTTTTATTTTATTGCCACAGTATATATCTACAAAGACTTAAAGAAAAAATTTAATTACAAAATGATTTTGTGTATGTGTACATTTAATAGCTGGCTAAGTAAACAAAATCAATCATTATTATTTAATTTTAGTAATATTACAATCATGTTCTCATATGGTCTTTAAATTTTTAACACTGTTAAATCTCACTTTGATCTTAAAGCTTTTAAAATGTATTCATTTCTTTTTCTGAGTTCTTTTTAATTGAGAAAATCTTCTCATGCAAATTTAGTATAGAATATTTTGTATTATTATATTGAGATTTACATTATATAAACCTAAATGATTATCCCAATTACTATTTTCTTGACAATCAAAATATCATTTTCTACAAAGAGATTATGGAGATACCTGATATTTTAGATTTTCATATGATTAGAAAAAGAACAGAAGATATATAGTCTCGAGTATTTTTCTGTAATCTTCTTGACTTACAGGGTCAAAATTCAGTTTACACTTCATTTTATCAGTAACTTTGATTTAATTGGAAACAAAAACTTTTACAGAAGGCTTTGGATAAATACAAATATTCATTTTCTTATGCCATAAAAATTAACACTTCCTATATCCAATTAAGAATGTAGTAAAACTAAACCAGAATATACTAAAACAACACACAATTACAAAGTTCAAAATTACTGGAAAATTCATTATGTATGACACTTTAAACAGTACCCAGGAAGTTCAAGTGCAAAGTTTTTTAATGACTTTTAAAATTTCCAGATAATCCTTGACCTACTAGAAATATTTCATAAAACATACAAAACTTTAA
>NW_004444107.1:1456112-1460004 GCF_000243295.1 Trichechus manatus latirostris | reverse complement strand
TTAATTGACACTATATACTAACAGAGATATAGGTATATATATATCTTCTGTATTAACACACATATAATAGCATGGGTATGATCTACTTAATGTTCCACTAATTAATTCTAAATCATCCCACATTAATATGCATACCAACTTAGTGAAGCCAATTAACATACAAGTTAATTGACACTATATACTAACAGAGATATAGGTAAAAGTTATCTCTTTTCTTGTATGTGATCCTGTGCAACTTACTATACTCTCCTCACGATTGATATATCAGTGATTCACTAGCTCAGACGTGTTCACTACCCCTCTTCCTTATAGTTAAGGTATAAATGACCTTATTCTTCGGTATTCAAATAGAGGTCTGAAACTCTTTCTTAAATTAATAACATCCCCAATATCAAAGCGATATTAATACAAACAAAAATTATGAAATAAAGTTGCAAGCCTTTCCAAACATTTATTGTTATGTTTAAGATAAACTTTACTGTAGAAGTTCAATTTCATTACTTTGCTTTGTTCCAGAGTAATCTACCATCCTGTTTGGTAATACGAGTCAGAATCAACTCGATGGCAGTGTTTTTTTTTGGTTTCTACAATGGATCATTTGTTTTAGTTGTTTCTGTTTTCTTTCATTATGAAAGCAATGATATCCCATCATGTGCAACTTACATGTTGCTAGAAGTTGAAATCTTTCAGCTACTGGTTTTTTGGCTTGGTGCAGAGAGGTAGTTTCTGCCTCAGAAGTGGAGGTCCATTCTACCAGTCATTTGAGATTAATACAGGAGTTTTATTTTATTGCCACAGTATATATCTACAAAGACTTAAAGAAAAAATTTAATTACAAAATGATTTTGTGTATGTGTACATTTAATAGCTGGCTAAGTAAACAAAATCAATCATTATTATTTAATTTTAGTAATATTACAATCATGTTCTCATATGGTCTTTAAATTTTTAACACTGTTAAATCTCACTTTGATCTTAAAGCTTTTAAAATGTATTCATTTCTTTTTCTGAGTTCTTTTTAATTGAGAAAATCTTCTCATGCAAATTTAGTATAGAATATTTTGTATTATTATATTGAGATTTACATTATATAAACCTAAATGATTATCCCAATTACTATTTTCTTGACAATCAAAATATCATTTTCTACAAAGAGATTATGGAGATACCTGATATTTTAGATTTTCATATGATTAGAAAAAGAACAGAAGATATATAGTCTCGAGTATTTTTCTGTAATCTTCTTGACTTACAGGGTCAAAATTCAGTTTACACTTCATTTTATCAGTAACTTTGATTTAATTGGAAACAAAAACTTTTACAGAAGGCTTTGGATAAATACAAATATTCATTTTCTTATGCCATAAAAATTAACACTTCCTATATCCAATTAAGAATGTAGTAAAACTAAACCAGAATATACTAAAACAACACACAATTACAAAGTTCAAAATTACTGGAAAATTCATTATGTATGACACTTTAAACAGTACCCAGGAAGTTCAAGTGCAAAGTTTTTTAATGACTTTTAAAATTTCCAGATAATCCTTGACCTACTAGAAATATTTCATAAAACATACAAAACTTTAAATATTCAATATATTTCTCATATAATATGTTATAATTTAAATTTGGTGTCTTATATATTGCATTATTAATTATAGTGAACAAATCCAAATACTTACATGGGATCAGCTCTCCTTTATTTAGTAGTAACTCTTTTTCATCAATATCCGGTAAATAAAAATATAATTTTGATTAATGTGAGTGGATAAATTTCCTAGATTCCTGATAAATATTATGAACAATTTTTTGAAAATGCAAAGACATTTAATGAAACAAATTTAGGATAAAGATTTTGGAATGAAGAAAGAAAAGGAGAAAAAAAAACACCACTGCCAACAATAAGGTAATTACTGAACACCTAATGGAAATTTGATCATATTTGACTCTTTCAACATCATGGAAGAGGCAGTGATTTGTTTTTACATGAGAGAAAAATGCTTTTCCTGTCTGCAATGATTCTACCAGCACTATCATCTACGGACTTAAAACTTTTATCAATCAACATAACATTTCAAATATTTCAACTGACTAAAAGAAGCGGAGCAAATTGACTGGAATTACTAAATACCCCATAAGCCAAAAGCAACTTGCCTGATAAAACGATTGAATAGCCTATTGCTTTTGTTATTGTTTTGTGCTGTTGAGTCAGTTCTGACTCACAGCCACCCTATGTACAACAAAACGAAACATTGTCCAGTTCTACGATATTCTCACAATAGTTGCTATGTTTGAGCCCATTGTTGCAGCCACTGTGTCAATTCAACCCATTGAGGGTCTTCCTCTTTTTCGCTGACCCTCTACTTTACAAAGCATGATATCCTTCTCCAGGGACTGGTGCCTCCTGATAACATGTCTAAAATACATGAGACAATGTCTCACCATTCATTTAAGCTATACCTCTTAGAAGACAGATTTCCTCGTTCTTCTGACAGTCCATGGTATATTCAATATTCTTCTGCAACACCATAATTCAAATGCAACAATTCTTCTTTGGTCTCCCTTATTCATTGTCCAGCTTTCATTTGCATACGAGGTGACTGAAAATACGATGACTTGGGTCAGGTGCACCTTAGTATTAAAAGTTATATCTTTGCTTATTAACACTTTAAAGTGGTCTTTTGCAATAAATTTGTCTAATGCAATACATCATTTGTTTTCTTGACTGCTGCTTCCATTTGCCTTGATGGTGGACCAGACTATTGAGTCTCAATTATGATGCCACCTGGAAGACCACATTCTGAGAGTTTTCATTGCTCTTTTACAGGAAAGAAAAATTTATATCCAGATGAACATGTTCGGTGATATTTACTAAAGCAACAATTTTTATAACAGGATAGCTTAAATTATTGCTTTGTCTTTCAAAAATCTCAATGTTAAAAATGGTTTTTAATTTTGGTAATAAACATCAGCCAAATTGCTGTTACTCAATTTCTCCTATTCTTTAATAACTTATGCAATATTTGTTTATGGTGTTCCTGTCCCCAAGACAAGTGAGTGCTACCAGGACTTTCATTAAAGCTTCAAAACTGGTTGCACTATAAATTCTAAGTTTCCAAGGAAACTTGGACCCTCACCTCTGCTTTGAGATCTTTCTAATCAACTCTGTCCACTCTTGGTATTTTTTATTTCACTTTTCCCTTTTCATAAATCTCTTAACAACTCAAAAGACAAACTCAAATACTACTTCTGGGACCAACCTTCACACTGTAATATCCTTCCATCTTGCCAATGGATACATACAAAAAACATCAAACATATCATAAAATCTACTCAATCCCCAGCCCTCAGTAGCTAAATATAGCTTATTTACAAGTGTATGGATCTTGGATATAGAAGCAACAAGGAATGAAGTAATTCTTCTGATCTTGGCACAATAAGGAAAACAGGAAAAAAGAGAGAGAGGGAAGGAGGGAGGAAGGGAGAAATGAAGGAAGGAAGGGAGGAAAGGAGAGAAGAAAGGAAGGAAAGAAGGAAGAAAAATAGGCCAGAATCTAATTTGTAACTGAAAAACAGCAATATCACTTACTAATAAAATGTGGACAAATAGGTATCTCAGACTTCATCTAATTAAATGAGCTGGTTGAGAGGAGATTATGGATAAAGAATAGCAGACAAAAAGGATACAATTTCTCCTCCTGTGGGCCAAGGTAGACATAAAAAGAAAATGGTACAAAAAGCAGGGCAAGATGGCGGTCTAGGCAGAAGCACCACGCCGTCCCTCCACAACAAAGATCCAAAAAACTAAGCCAAACAAAGAATCAACAATCCTGAAACCCTAGAACATCAAATGAAGAGATAAAGAACTCAGCCGAACACCAAACGGAGT
>NW_004444107.1:1430134-1448545 GCF_000243295.1 Trichechus manatus latirostris | reverse complement strand
TGATTTGAAAAAAAAAAAAAAAAAAAAAAGAAAATGGTACAAATGTTACCTTTTTGATCAAAACTCGCTAAATCATAGGAAAGGAGATTTGAATATTAACAGATGGTTTTGTGCATAGGAACACTTGAGAGCCAGTAAATTGAAAGAATATATAATTAGCAAGTCCTTTAGACTGTCTTTTTCTATCAGTAATTATCTCAGTCATGCTTTTGCCATCTACTTGAAATCAAACAATTTATTGTCAAAGTATCAGATGAGTGTCTTACGTGCAGGTCTTTCATGTAATTAATTGAAGAAAAATTGTAATGATTCAGGGCATGAAAACTTATGTTAACATTCTGTTGTGAAATTTTTTGAGATCCTGAAAATACCTTGTTCTGAAAGAACTACTATTTCCATATTGTGAAAATTTCAGTGATGATCTATTTTGACATTCTCTCCAAAAATGTGCATGGTACAAGATGCATTATTAGATATACAAAAATTTATGTTTTAACTGGTTTTTAAATCCACTGCAGATAAAAAAGAAACATAAATAATTATTACATTAGCATTATTCAAAAGATAGACACATAATTGTTTTTAATGGTAAAGTATCACTCATATATAAAACATCAAAAATGTATCCCTTTGGGAATTATGATTTAAATTCAAGAAACAGTTCAGTTTCTTCTTCTTTTTTTGGTTTGTTTTTTGTTTATTTGGAGCTTTTTCTATTTGAGAAAATTAAATTTCCATAAGAATTCCAGTTCCCAAGGTAACACCTAATGTGAGTGAAGTGTCCATAACTTGACCAAGGTAAATGATGTCACTAAGACATACACAAGAATAAGGATGCTTTAGGAAAATGCTATAACATATACCATTTTACAACAACGATAATAACCAAAAATATGTGTGTGGTTACATAGTTATATATGCATATATGTACATAGGTAGGTATATGAGTATGTAAACACATGCAAGTATAGGTGTATCTATAGGCATATGTATATACATGTATGCGTGTGCTGCATACATATTCATATATATAACGAAACACATGGGGGTAAAGTTACTGATGATACTTCTTAGATATAAAACCAAACATCTCGTGGGATTGGTTTACTGGGTTTGAAGGCTTAGGACCATAGTCTTATGGGACTACTCAGTCAGTTGGCATACTATAGTTCATAAACTTTATGTTCTACATCCTAGTTTGGTGAGTAGCCTCTGGGGTCTTAAAAGCTTGCCAGTTACCATCTAAGATACAACTAAGATCTCTACTCATCTAGAGTAAAAGAGGAAGAAGGAAACAAAAGACTCAGAAAAGAAACTAGTCTATAGGATTAATAGCCTTCACAAACCACAGCCTTATCTATCCTGAGACAAGAAGAATTATATGGTGCCTGGCTAGCACTACCAATCCTTGTAATCAGGCTTACAATAGATGAACACCGACAGAATAGGAGAAAAATGCAAAACAAAACTCAAATTCTTATGAAGTCCAGACTTACTAGACTGGCTGAGACTAGAGGAGCCTCTGAGACTATCACCCTGAGATACTCTATAAACTTCAAATTGAAACTATCCCCTGAGGTCAGCTTTCAGCTAAATGACAGATTGTATCATAATAAGAGGATGTGGTATCATAAAGCAAGGATGAGGAGACTTCGTCTCACATAATTTTTTTCTTTTTTTTGTTTGTTTTTAATTTTTTTATTGTAATTTAGATGAAGGTTTGCAGAACAAATAGTTTCTCATTAAACAGTCAGTACACATATTGTTTTATGACATTGGTTAACAACCCCACGACATGTCAGCACTCTCCCTTCTCGACCTTGAGGACATTTTTTTTTTGGTGAAAATATACATAGCCAAAGTTACACCATTTCGAAAGTTTCTACATGTACAATTCAATGACCTCGATTATATTCTTCCAGTTGTACTGAAATCTTGTTTATCTTTGGATTTCTAATTGTTGTTTTTTTATGATTTCTAGTTGTGAATTTATTTTAGCATTTTGTTCCAGTATTATTTTCTTGAATTCTTCCATTTTTTGTCTGTATTTCCCATGAATTTGTCTGCCTTTTCCATGAATTTATCATTTTTTTCCTCATTTTTGTCTGTTTTTTGCTTCAACTCTCGGATAATTCTGAATATTAGAGATTTGAATTCCCTATCAGTTAGGTCTAGTGCCTTTTCTTCTACTGGAAGGTCATCTTGTGTTTTATTTTGGATGCCTGTTGGAACAATCCTGTCCTGTTTTTATAAATGTTTTGATAATGTCTGCTGTCATTGGGGTATTTAATGGTTATTTTCCTCGTTTATTGGCTGTAGATTTGTTTGTTTTGTCCTGCTTTTTTGTTTTATTTGGTTATGTCTGAGCAGGTGGACTGTGTGTTGTTTGCTTGTCTGTGGGCGTGATACTTTTCACCTCCTTCTTCAATGGGTAGGGTCAGTCATTCAGGTATGGTACTGCAGGGCAGGTCCAGCTGAAGGGGAGTTACTGGGATAGGTTTTTTGTAGCATGTACCAGGGTTGACAGTGCTGACTGGAATCAGTGCAGGGCAGGTTCCAGTAGGTCGTGCCTCTGCTGCTTGGTAGTGTGATGTTCAGTGCATTCTGCAGGTAGGCAGGAAGGAGGGGGTAGATTGTGATGTGTGAAGCTGAGATGGGTATGGGAAAGATGAGAGAGAGGAGGGAGGAAGAGGAGCCAAAAACATACACACAAACAAAAAAGAGTGCTAAGCAAGCTTGCTGTTTGAGTGGAGAGATGAGAGACTAAGAAATGGGGAAAAACAAAAAGGAAAAAGAAAAGAAAAAGGGTAAAAGAAAAAAATGAAGAAAGACAAAAAGGGAATAAGAGAGAAGAAAATTAAACAAATAAATGAAAAAAAACCCAAAACAAATGAAAAAAAAAAGAAAAAAGAAATGCCCCCAGGGATGTCCCTTTGCATCTGCACAGAGTAAGGGACTAGCTTCCAAGCCGTGTGGTACTGCCTGGCTAGAAGGGGCTCCCAAGCCAAGAAAAGAAAAATAAAACAAACAAACAAATCAAAACAGAACAAATCAGAGCAAACAAACAAACAAAAAAAGCCCCAGGGGTCCCACCAGCTTGGCAGCACTGGCCTGGAAGCAGTTTCACAGTCAAGCGGTGTTTCTCAGCCTTTCAGGAAGAAGCAAAGATGGCTCACGGAACCAGGTGTTTGAGAGAGAGGAGGAGGAGGTGGTGAGAAGTAAGGAGAAAATCTAAAACAGCAGAAGAAAACACCACCAGCAGCCAACAAATGGCCCTCAGGGAGCTGGCCAGTGCAGGCGGGTGGAATCCAAGTGGCACTGGGGGGAAGCTCATGCTCCCTGGCCCATAGACTGTGGCTGCAGGAAACAGAGGAGACTAAGTGGGGGTGAAGAAGGGTTGGGGGTGGGAAAGCCTATATCGTGGGTTACTGGTTGTTCTGTCTCTTGCAGAAAGCTCTGTGAAGTTGCTTTCTTGTACCTCCTGTTGGCTGATCTCCGGTAAGAGTCCAAGATGGCAGATCTGTGCTGTGGTAGCTGATAGGAGACCTCTGCATGTATCGCTCCTCACTCTCTGTTCTCGGTCAGTTTCTTATTCCATTTAGTGCTTTGCTGAGTTCTTTACCTCTTCATTTGATGCTTAGGGTTTCAAGATTGACTTGTGACTCTGTTTGACTTTGTTTTTCTGATCTTTGCTGCGGAGGGATGGCGTGGTGCTTCTGACTATAGTGCCATGTTGCCCGGAAGTCTCATCTCACATACTTTGGACTGTTTGTCAGGAGGGATCAGTCCCTGTAGAAGGACATCATGGTTGTAACAATGGGATCAAGCATAACAGTGATTGTGAGGATGGTGCTGAACCAGGCAGTGTTTCATTCTGTTGTACATAGGGTCTCAGTGAGACAGAACCAACTCTATGGCACCTAATAATAACAACGATATCATAAAATAAACCGTAACATCCGTGAGGACTATGCTCCTTTAAAAAATCATCTATATAAGACCAAATGGTCAACATTTACTCTAAAGCAAAGATGAGAAAGTAAGGGGGGCAAGAAACTAGATAAATGGAAATGAAACAACCAGAACGGAAATAATGAGAATGTTGACCCACTGTGAAAAATGTAACCAATGTCACAGAACAGTTTGTGTAGAAATTGTTAAATGGGAACCAAGTTTGCTGTGTAAACTTTCACCAAAAACATAATAAAATATCATTAAAAAAAAAAAGAAAAGAATTGCAACTCCCTTAAGTAAAGTGACTGTATGATTAACTTATTTTACTTTAAAATCTTTCACTTGTAGGATCTATGTTCCCTCTGATTTCTATGTTCTCCTTCCAACACATTTTGGAAGGAATTTACTTATTTATATTTAAAGTAAAAGGAAAGTTTTATTTGGCATATATTCAAAAGGACAAAGGTGGGAATCAGACAAGCATGCTGCCACAGTCATGTCTGCCCAAGTTCAAGGAAGGTTACAGAATCATCAGTATATATCAACATCACAAAATGGGTAGAATCATTGAAAGCGTCACTTTTCACTGATTGGCTAGAAATTGTAATCTTACATTTTGAATCATCTTTCTTAACAATCATTGGTATGGGTTTCAGTTACGAAAGTCAGGAGGGTCTTCATTGGTCCAACAAATTCCTATTCACTAAATGTTAATAGAAAAAGACAAAAGGTGAGAACTCCTTTGGATTAGGTTTTATTGTCCTTTTGTGAAAACTTTCTTAAAATAATTTCTTAGATTGCCCCATCTTTTGTCTTATCTCAGGGCCCAGTTGATGTGTCTTTGTGAGTCTGTGAGGGCCTAGCCCCAGCTGGGTCACAGTTCTCCATAGGAATTTATTTTATAATCCCAATGTGATTTTTCAAAAAGTGAACTATCTAAATTAGAACTTGAATAAAATAAACTCACAATTTACATAGAAGTTAAACACATCCATCCACTGATAATTAAAAATGAGTGTGTTCAGATGCTAAGGTATTTAGGCATAACCTTAAATCATAAAATATTAACCAGGATAAGTATCTACTTTCAACCTAGTTGCCAAATGCATTTCAGTTGTTTTTGGACCATTGGTAATTTTTTTCTCGTTCTGGAACGCAATTGAACCTGCAGAAGCATTAAAGGCCTATTTAATGGAGAAGTGACTGTCCTAAACAATTAACCACGTGAAACACTGAGTCCAGAGGGAGCTCCTTCACTGACAAATGTCTGCTTCACAGTGTAAATGCAAAAGTGAAGAAAGAAAAGCAGGGGGTCGGGGGGGAGTTTCTGGTGGAAAGTTGTTTCCAGTCCGGATTTTTTTTTTTTAATAATCTTTGATTCCATAACAGATTGTCACTGTTTAAAAGTAATTAAGTGTTGTCAACTTTTCCATAAACACATAATATCGTAAGAGAGAGAATAAAACAAAATTTAGTCTTTATGTTAGCAAAGGGTTGTCTCAGTTGATTATCAGCATAGTCTATTGTGTGTTATAGAAAAGGTTTCTGGATTTAAAATGTGAGCAAAGTAAATGTTTTCAATATTGGGAGCAAATAATACATATGCAACTTTTATTTCTTGGTAGAGTATCTGGAGGAATAATGATGAAAGACTCCTCAAATAAGAATTCTATAAAATGTTTTATAGAATATTCACTTTGTAGAGCACTGTAAAAAATAATACAATAGGTTCTTTGAATAAAGTTTTTGAAACTTTGAGATTTATTGAAAATAAAATATACTAACAATCAACTCAATATTTTTTCTATAAAATTGCAAACATTCATTTTCAAATTTTATTAAAAGGTGAACTAATTGAATGTTTCACTAATTTTTCATGGAACTAATTAGTTCCAAGAAAAAAATGTATATATATAGTCTAGGTTATTTTTTATCAATCCCCAGAATAGCAGATTGCACATTTTAAAATATTGACATAGAACCTTTGTTTCTTAATATTGTATTTCTATTTTTCATATTTTATTGTTTCTCTCTGTATTGCTAAAAACATTTCTCACTTTCATTTAATGCAATAGTGGTTTCTGTGATTTTTTCCATAAAATATTTTAATAACTTTTGCATGTTTTGTCAATTAATTTTGTCTCATGTTTTTTATTGCAAATGTGTGTTTAGTAGATAACAATAAAAATAATATCTAACTGGGCTGGAGGTCCTAGCCAGAGCAATTAGGCTAGAAAGAGAAATAAAGAGCATCCAAATTGGTAGGGAAGAGGTCAAAGTATCTCCATCTGCAGATGATATGATCTTATACACAGGAAATCCTAAATAATCCACAAGAAAACTACTGGAACTAATGGAAGATTTCAGCAAAGTTTCAGGCTACAAGATAAACATACAAAAATCAGTTGGATTCCTTTACACCAACAAAGAGAACATCAAAGAGAAAATTACCAAATAAATACCATTTGCAATAGCCCACAAGAAGATAAAATACTTAGGAATAAATCTAACCAGAGACGTAAAATATCTATACACAGAAAACTACAAGACACTACTGCAAGAAACTAAAAAAGACCTGCAAAAGTGAAAAAATACACCTTGCTCAAGGATAGGTAGACTCAACATTGTGAAAATGTCAATTCTACCCAAAGCAATCTAAAGATACAATGCAATCCTGATCCAAATTCCACCAGCATTTTTTAATGAGATGGAGAAACAAATCACCAACTTCATATGGAAAGGGAAGAGGCCTCGAATAAATAAAGCATCACTCAAGAAGAAGAACAAAGTGGAAGGCCTCACACTATCTGATTTTAGAACTTATTATACCACCACAGTAGTCAAAACAGCCTGGTATTGGTACAACAACAGATACATAGACCAGTGAAACAGAGTTGAGAATCCAGATATAAGCTCATCCACATATGAGCAGTTGATTTTTGACAAACACCCAAAATCTGTTAATTGGGGAAAAGACAATCTCTTTAACAAATGATGCTGGCATAACTGGATAACCATCTGCAAAAAACTGAAACAAAACCCATACCTCACACCATGCACAAAAACTAACTCAAAATGGATCAAAGACTTAAATATAAAATCGAAAATGATAAAGAGCATGGAGGAAAAAATAGGGACAATGCTAGGAGCTCTAATACATGGCATAAACACAAAACAAACCGTAAGTAACAATGCACAAGCACCAGAAGAGAAGCTAGATAACTGGGAGCTCCTAAAAATCAAACACTTATGCTCATCAAAAGACTTTACCAAAAAATTAAAAAGACAACCTACAGACTGGAAAAAATTTTTGGCTATGACAAATCTGATCAGCGTCTAATCTCTAAAATCTACAAGATACTGCAAAACCTCAGCAACAAAAAGACAAATAACACAATTAAAAAATGGACAAAGGATATGAACAGGAACTTCACCAAAGAAGATATGCAGGCAGCTAACAGACACATGAAGAAATGCTCATGATCATTAGCCATTAGAGAAATGCAGATCAAAACTACAATGAGATATCATCTCACCCCAACAAGGCTAGACTTAATCCAAAAAACACAAAATAATAAATGCTGGAGAGGTTGTGGAGAGACTGGAACACTTAGACTCTGTCGATGGGAATTTAAAATGGTACAACCACTTTGGAAATCGATTTGGCGCTTCCTTAAAAAGCTAGAAACAGAAGTACCGTACAATCCAGCTATTCCGCTCCTTGGAATACATCCTAGAGAAATAAGAGCTGTCACATGAATAGACATATGCACACCCACGTTCATTGTGGCACTTTTCACAGTAGCAAAAAATGGAAACAACCTAGGTGCCCAACAACAGACGAATGGATAAACAAATTGTGGAATATCCACAAAATGGAATACTATGCAATGATAAAGAACAATGATGAAGCCGTGAAATATCATATAAAATGGAGGAAGCTGGAACTTATTATGCTGAGTGAATTTAGTCAGTCACAGAAGGACAAATACTGTATAAGACCACTATCATAAAAACTCAAGAAAAGGTTTAAACACAGAAGAAAACATTCTTTGATGGTTATGAGGGTAGGAAGGAGAGTGATGGTTACCTACTAACTAGATAGTATATAAGAATCATCTTAGGCGAAGGGAAGGACAGCACACACTACAGGTGAAGTCAGCACAACTAGGCTAAACCAAAGCTAAGAAGTTTCCTGAATACAATCAAATACTTTGAGAGACAGAGTAGCAGGGGTAGGGGTTTGGAGACCATGCTTTCAGGGGACATCTAGGTCAGTCAGCATAACAAAGCTTATTAAAAAAATGTTCTGCATCCTACTTTGGTGAGTGGTGTCTGGGGTCTTAAAAGCTTGCAAGCGGCCATCTAAGATGTATCAGTTGGTCCCAACCACCTCGAGTAAAGGAGAACGAAGAACACCAAAGACACAAGGAAAGTATTAGCTCAAGAGACAGAAAGGGCCACATAAACCAGAGACTTCTTCAGCCTGAGTCCAGAAGAACTAGATGGTGCCTGGCTACCACCAATGACCGCCCTGACAGGGAACACAACAGAGAGTCCCTGATGGAGCAGCAGAAAGATGGGGTGCAGAACTCAAACTGTAGTAAGAAGACCAGACTTAATGGTCTGACTGAGACTGGAGGTACCCCGGAAAAAGCATGGCCCCTGTATTCTGTATTAGCCCAGAACCAAAACAATTTCTGAGGCCAACTCTTCAGACAAGTTTTGGACTGGTCTGTGGGACATAAAGTGATACTCATGAGGAGTGCCTCTTAGCTCAAATAGATACAAAAGACCAAAGGGGCAGCTTCTGTCCAGAGGTGAGACGGGAAGGCAGAGAGGGTTAGGAGCTGGTTGATTGGACATGTGGAATCAGGGACCGAAAGGAGGAGTGTACTGTCACAGAACGGGGTGAGCAATTAGGGTCACATAACAATGTATGTATAAAATTTTGTATGGGAAACTAATTTGAAATGTAAACTTCATTTAGACTATAGCAATAAAAAAAAATAGCTGACATATATGATAGTTTTGTTAAAGTCTCAAAAGAAATCTGTGGGATGGATACAGTTTTATTTCCTTTTACAAATGGGAAAATTAAGATCCAGAGAGTTAATGTCCCAAAAGAATTAGATCTCAGAGCTTTGCATTTTAAACCCACATATACCAAATTTGGTCATGTAGTTTTACTATTAGAAAATAACCAGTGTGTTCTGATGTTTTCACATCTGTAGATTATTATTATTATAACAACAAATGAGGCATTTATATTAATGGATACCTTCATTCTTAAATAAGTTAATAAAAAATATATACTAACATGTGACCTACACATATATTGATTTAATTTTTCATTTTTTTCCAGATGTCTTAACAACATGTAGTTATAACTATCGTTTAATTCTGGAAGAGTGATATTATTTTATTGGTCTCTTGAATATATGTATGGAAAATGTTTTATACAGTATCATCTAATGGCAAGCAAAAACATGAAATGGCATAGTCTCGGCTGCCCACTGTTTCAAGGCATTTGTGTGCAGTGTTTTAAATTATACAGTTTAACATTTGTTTATTAAAGTGGAAAACTATTTTCTTAGCTTTAATGAACTTCCTGATTCTTTCGGAATTAATTCCGCCAAACATATTTCAAGAGATTTGCTTCATTATCTTCTCATTTAAATCATCTTCAATGACACATCATTTAATAAGGCTTGTTTTACGGGTACTGACAGTTACAATTCTGTATTCATCATAGGCATTTTAATTTGACTAACGTAACGAATCTTATTCATACCAATGCCAACATTTATTAGAGAAATTAATAAGCCAACATTCCTTTAAACATAGCATTGGTGTTTTTTGTTTATGAGATGGTGTATCCTTTCAAATGTTTATTGAATATCCATGTGGACAGGTTAACTTTTGCTTATGAAATAAGTTTTTCCTTCTTAGAATGTTCTTCAAGTGATTTCAGCTCATATTTTGGTTCTATTTTAAATCGTTTTTCCAGAAAATATATTTTTAACAAAGAAAAAACATTTTTAACAAAAAGTCTTTTGAAATAGAAAATTATTGAATTAACTATGTTTATAAAAATTTATTGAATTTTAACAAATACACAAAGAAGTGCACAAATCACGAATGTGAGGCTAGATGGAGTTTCATGAGGTAAACACAACCTAGTTACTCAGAAGTCTCTATGATGCCTCCTCACTGTCACAATCCCCACAAGGTAAATCACTATCCTAACATCAACAACACAAATCAATTTTCCTGCTTTTACACGATGTGTCTTTAAATGGAAAAGAGTATTTACTCATTTGTAGATGGACTCTTTCCCTCAGCACAATGTTTTTGAGATTTTCTTCCATATCATTTCATGTAGTACAAGTTTATTTATTCAAATTCTCTTTTTCTGAACATATCACAATTTGTCTATTCTATTCTTGATAGAAATTTGAATTGTGTCCAGGTTTTAGTGTTTTTGAATAATGCTAATATAGTATCCTTGTACATATTATTATTGAGTATAGAGTTCCTATTAGTTGGAATTGACTTGATGGTAATGGGTTTTTGATTTGTACACCTAAAAATGGAATGGCAGAATCATACATTTTAAGTATGTCCATGCTTAGACACTTTCAGTTCCCCAAGTCCACTTGTTGTTCCACATCCTTGCCAATCTCTGGATATGTCTGACTATTCAGACTTTTTTTAGTTATGTAGCGGCATTTCATAGAAATTTCAATATAAATCCCATCTTATGTGAGAATATTGTTGTTTGTATTGGTAAATTGTGATTCTCTAACTGTAACAGTTTTTTTTTTTTACAGTTACAGGAAATTATTAATTTAATTAACATTTTCAAAGAACCAGACTTTAGATTTACAAATTTTCTCAATTATACATTCATTTTGTATTTCATTTTATTCTGCTCTTATCTTTATTATTTCTATTTTTCTACTTCATTTAATTGATTGGAACATTTTCAACCTGAATAAGATAAAATCTTTGATCATTGTTTTTTCAGCTTTTCCCCTTTCAATCTATCACCTATGTAGATAAAAATAGAGTCAAATAGGTTAAGTGTGTGTGTATGCGTGTGTGTGTGTGTGATGTGTAGTTTTTTCCTACTCTGTATGTATGATGGTAAGTCAAAAAGTATTGCTACAAAATCATAGGAACCTTTATTAAACAAAAATATCAAAATGTGAAGCTATTGTTACTTGACATATCCTCCATATATGTGTATACACTTTTGAAGGTGGTGTTACCATCTCTCTAACCCTTCCCCAAAGAACTCTGTGCTGTTCAATTTACACCACATCAGAATGGCAGCTTTGACATCTTAGAGGACTCAAATCATGTTAATTTTAAATGTTTCTTGAGCTTTGGGAACAAAAAGAAGTCTAAAGGGGCAAGATTAGGGCTGTAGGGTGGATAGGGTAAGGTTTCCCAAAGAAATTCTCATAGGACAGCCCTTGCTACCCTTGAAGAATGAGCAGGTGCATTGTCATGATGGAAAAAAATTCCTCAGCTCAACTTTCCTGACCTTTTTTTTACAAATGCAATTTTCAGTTTTCTTAAAACTTCTTCATAATAAGCTCCAGTGATTTTCAAGAAAATCTATCAAGATTACCTCTTCCAAGTCTCACAAAACAGTTGCCATAACCTTCTGAGCAGTCTTCTTTCTCTTGGCTCATAATTTAGGTCTGCCCAGCCTTCCTTAAAACAGTTGATCCATCTAAAAACTGTTATTTTATGTGGGGCAGATTTCCCATAAACTGTTGCAAAGCTCCAACGACTTGGGAAGATGTCCCCTGGAGTTTTGTTAAAAACTTGATATTAGCCCCGACCTCAAAACTATTTTTGAGCTAGCAGCTTAACTGCCAACTTGGGCTCAAAAATGTAACATTTATTGGAGCCATTAATGATACATAAGTTAGAAAATTTCATAAACTAAGCCATATAGAGGAGCCCTGGTGCTGAAATGGAGCCTTGATGGTATACTGGTTAAGAGCTCAGCTGCTAACCAAAAGATCGGCCGTTTGAATCCACCAGCCACTCCTTGGAAACCCTATGGGGCAGTTCTACTCTATCCGATAGGGTCACTATGAGTCAGAATTGACTTGACGGCAAGGAGTTTGGTTTTGGTGGCAAAGTTGTAAAGCACTCAGCTGTTCTGTGGAAGAAAGATGTGGCAGTCTGCTTCTGTAAAGATGACACCCTTGGAAAACCTATGGGGCAATTCTAATCTGTCCTACAGGGTAGCTATGAGTCAGAATCAACTCAATGGTTTGATTTTTTGGGGTGTAAGCCTTAGTAAGAAAATATTTTCTTTCTTCTTCCTATAGAGGAGACTACCCACTTGTGCAATATATTCTAAAAATAACTCATTTAAACCTTTAGTAATATTTTCTGAGTCTCTAAATATTACAAATTGAAATCAGTATATGTTTCAAATTATTATTTTATTTCACTCTATGCACCATTAACTATTATTACCACAACAATATGTGCTTTCTTAGTAGTATGGAATTTTCTGAATTTTGCCAGTAATTAAGAAACATTAAAGGTGTTTCTAAACTATCTTTCAAAGTTAAGGTTTTGTTGAATATAGATCCCCTCACTTACAATCGGTCACTTTACAACTTATCAATTAAACTAACCTTTGTTTATTTAGTGCCTATAAAGCAAAAGACATAATCCCCGGAACTGAGAATACAATTAGAAAAAGAAGAGGAAGAAGAGGTGAAAGGGAAACAAGAGGAGAAAGTAAAGATAAAAAAGAAAGAGAGAAAGGAACAGCTACTGTCCTTTCTGTAATAATAGTGTTCGTGTACACGTGTGAGTGCGTGTGTGTGTGTGTGTGTTTGGTGAATAACATAATTAGCATGGACATTAAAGCAGCATCATTTCCATTCATGTGAATAGAGAAAGTGTGCTCCAGAGAGACGTTATAGTGTGTATATAGTTCCTACAGTGGAAAAATGTCAACCTTTTGAGAAGATGAAAGAAGGCTAAACTGCATGGAACAGTGTGTGATGATTAAGAGTTGCAGCAGATAAAGTTGAAGAGGTAGAGAGGAACCAGATAATAGAGTGTTTGGTAGGATATATTGAGGAGTTTGAATTTGATTTTGGAATTCAAGTCTGGTAGGTTGCAAAAATAGCTATAATTATTTGTCTAACCTTTATTTATGCCTTTAAGAATATTACTTTGCCACTCCTTCTACCAAGAAGTGGAGTCTATTTTGCCACTTCTTGAAAGCCGTATGGTCTTGGGCCAGTTCCAAGCCTAGGCCTTAAGAACCTTGTGTACTGCCACACTTCCTTGCTCTTCTGCATTTTTCATGGGAACATGCCCAAACTTGTTAGCAAGATTATTAGACATATGGGCCATAACCCAGACAGTTTAATTGTCCTGGGTGAGGTTTGAACATGTCTAGACTTGTAGCTAGGTTATTTTGCTGATCTTAGCTGGACTAAACCAAAACTGACCAAGGATGACTAGGTGAGATTTCTGAGTCTTGCTTAAGTAAGCAGAAATATAAGAAACAATAAGTGGTTGTTCTTTTAAGCCATTAAGTATGCAGATATTTTTTCAAAGTAACAACTTATTGGTACACAATGAAAGAAGTTTACATATTTTAGAAATAATATATTTAATGTTTTTAAAAGAATTTATTGAGGATAGTAACCAGGAGGTGAAGCCAAGATGGCAGAGCAGTCAGACACTTTCCTGTATCCCTCTTACAACAAAAACCTGGAAAAACAAGTGATTTGATTGTATATGAATATCTAGGAGCCCTGAACAAGGCAAAGTTGAGGAATCGGACCGAGTGGCAAGGGAAGGGGGAGACAGTTCAGAAGAAGTGAGAAGTGTCAGACCGGCAGAGGGAGCCACAGCTCTTCAGTCCCAAAGGGCCCCGGGTGTGCAGCAAAACAGGCAAAAAGCTCTGCACGTGTGCTCAGGAGGCAGTCTCCACATCGAGAGAGATCCATCAGCAGAGATTCTGCTTGGACACTCCAAACCAGTGAAAAGCAGCTCCCAAGTGGCTAAAGATAAGTGCATGTGTGTGGCCTTTCACAGGGATTTAAAAAAATAAAATAAAAGCCCATTTGGGAAAAACCTCTTTCCCTTTTACCTCCTCTCTCCCGGCTGTGCACCAGTCTGGCTGGCTTCCCAAGTCTCTGAGCACCCTCGGCTGGAAGTAGATCCCATAAGGTGCCCTGACCCTATCCCCTGGCCTTGGAGAGGGAACTAATTAACAAAAAGGGGAAAAAATAAGCTACTAGCTCCCCTAAGCCAGGAACTCAGGGTTGGCACAGCTCCTTTGCTAGGCACAGGCATAAGGGATCTGCAGACTTTAAGTGTCTTCTACCCCAGTATAGACTTGTGTGGACCCATCTGAGCAGCATAAGCCCTCACTACCACAGTACAACAGGGTAAACACTTGAAGTCTAACTTCAAATGTTTCAGCTGTGAAGTGGCAGATTTGTGACGCTTGACACAGCCCTGCCTTTTAAGCAGGCACCTTTACTGGTCAGCCTCAGGGGCTTGAGGACTGGTGGCTCCGCCTACACCACCTACTCACCTGCTACAGGGGTCTAAGAATAAGTGGTGCCCCTGAGTCTTTACAACCAACAGAGTAGGGTGCTCATAGTCTAGCTGAAAAACTCATCTGCCTACTAGCTCTAGAGAATAGGGACATGCTTTCCTTTCAGACACTCAGGGGCAGACGCCAGACCCCTGCCTTGCTCAGCACGTGACCCACCTACTGCAACCAGATACCTGTGCCTACACCAATCACCCATGCCTCTCTAAGACTGTAGGTGAGAGCCTGCACCACACACTTGGTGATTGACTGCTGGACACCTGACCTGAATCCATACAGGAAAATTTAATGAACTCCTGCATGCACATACTTAGTTACAGAACTTCCTACCTGTGGACAGGACGTTAGAGCTTCAAAGGTGCCAATAATCTAACTAGCAAACAAGAACAGCCTATTTGGACATATCAAAACAAAACAAAACAAGAAGCTAGAAAACACTAACAAATATAAAATAAAATCATAATTTATTGATGGCTCTGAGACAACAATCAATATCAAATCACATAAAGAGGCAGTCCATGATGGTTTCAGCAAGCTCCCGAAATAAAGAATCAATAAATTCTCTGGAGGAAGAGAATTTCTTGGAATTACCAGAGACAGAATACAAAAGATTAATATACATAACTCTTCTAGAAATTAGAAAGGAAATTTGTTAAAGGGTAGAGACAACGAAAGGACACACAGACAAAGTAGTAGCAGAACTTAAAAAATTTATTCAAGAACATAGTGACAAACTTAATAGGGTGCAAGAATCCATAGAGAGACAGCAATCAGAAATCCAGAAGATTAACAATAAATTTTCAGAATTAGATAACTCAATAGAAAGTCATAGGAGCAGAATTGAGGCAGTAGAAGTTAGAATCAGTGACACTGAAGATAAAGCACTTGATGTCAACTTATATGAGGAAAAATCAGATAAAAGAATTAAAAAGAAGGAAGAAACTCTAAGAGTTATGTGGGACTCTATCAAGACAAACAACCTACTAGTGATTGGAGTAGCAGAACGGGGGGGATAACAAAAATACAGAGAAAATTGTTGAAGATTTGTTGGCAGAAAACTTCCCTGATATCATGAAAGATGAGAAGATATCTATCCAAGATGCTCATCCAGCCCCACATGAGGTAGATCCCAAAAGAAAGTCACCAAGACATATAATCAAACTTGCCAAAACCAAAGATAAAGAGAAAATATTAAGAGTGGCTAAGGATAAAAGGAAAGTCATCTACAAAGAAGTCAGTTAGAATAAGCTTGGACTACTCAGCAGAAACCATGTAGGCAAGAAGGCAATGGGATAACATATATAAAGACTTGAAGGAAAACAACTGCCAGCCAAGAATTATATATTCAGCAAAACTGTCTCTCAAATGTGATGGTGAAATTAGGACATTTCCAGATAAACAAAAGTTCAGGGAATTTGCAAAAACCAAACAAAAATTACAAGAAATACTAAAGGGAGTACTCCAGTTAGAAAATCAATAACAATGCAAGACCAGAACACAGGACAGAGCAACCAGATATTGACTCAGATAGGGAAGTCAAAAATACATCAAAGCTAAAACACTGAAAATAGTGAAACAGAGATATCAATATGCCAAAAAGGTCAACATTAAAACAAAAAAGAGGGACTTAAAAAATGCAGACATAGATTTTTCATATGGAGAAGTCATGGCAATATAAAGAAATAAAAGACTGGTATAAGCTTAGAAAAATAAGGGTAAATATTAAGGTAACCACAAAGGAAACTAACAATCCTACAAATCAAAATAAAAAATGAGAAAAATATAAAGACACAGCAAACACAAAATCAACAACAATGAAAAAGATGAAAAGAAAATACATAAAGAAAAACGACTCAGCACAGAAAATTAAGGGGAACAAAGAAACTGTGAACAACAACACAAAAAGAGACATTGGAAAGATAGCACTAAACTCACACCTATCAATAATTACGCTGAATGTAAACGGACTTAATACACCAATAGACAGAGAGTGGCAGATTGGATAAAAAAAGCATGATCTGTCTATCTGCTGCCTACAAGAGATGCACCTTAGACTTAAAGACACAAACAGGCTAAAACTCAAAGGGTGGAAAAAAATATATCAAGCAAACAACACTCAAAAAAGGGCAGGAGTGGCAATATTAATCTCTGACAAAATAGACTTTAAAGTAAATTCCACTGCAAAGGATAAGGAAGGACACTATATAATGATTAAAGGGTCAATACACCAGGAGGACATAACTATAATAAATATTTAAGCACCCAATGACAAGGCTCCAAAATACATAAACTCTAACAGCTCTGAAGAGACAGATAGACAGCTCTGCAATAGTAGTAGAAGACTTCAACACACCACTTTCGTTGAAGGACAGAACATCCAGAAAGAAGCTCAACAAAGACACAGAAGAGCTAAATGCTACAATCAACCAACTTAATCTCATAGACATATACTGAACACTGCACCCAACAGCAGCCAAGTATACTTTCTTTTCCAATGCACATGGAACATTGTCCAGAATAGACCACATATTAGGCCATAAAGCAAACCTCAACAAAATCTAAAACACTGAAATATTACAAAGAGTCTTTTCTGACTATAAAGCCATAAAAGTAGAAATAAACAACACAAATAGAAAGGAATAAAAATCAAACACATGGAAACTGAACAACACCTTGCTCAAAAACTACTGGGTTGTAGAATAAATTAAGGATGGAATAAAGAAGTTCATAGAATCAAACGAGAATGAAAACACATCCTACCAGAACCTTTGGGACACAGCAAAAGCAGTGCTCATAGGTCAGCTTATAGCAATAAACGCATACATCCAAAAGAAGAAAGGGCCATAATCAAAACATTAACCCTAAACCTGCAACAAGTAGAAAGAGAGCACCAAAAGAAGCCCACAGGTGCCAGAAGAAAGGAAATAATAAGAATTAGAGCAGAATTAGATGAAATAGAAAAGAGAAAAACAATTGAAAGAGTTAACAAGTCCAAAAGCTGGTGCTTTGAAAAGAGCAAAAAAATTCATAAACCATTGGCAAAACTAACAAAAGAAAAACAGGAGAGGAAGCAGATAACCCATATAAGAAGTGAGATGGGTGATATCACAACAGACCCAACTGAAATTAAAAGAATCATAACAGAATACTATGAAAAATTGTACTCAAACAAATTTGGAAACCTAGAAGAAATGGACAAATTTTTAAAAACTCACTACCTGCGTAAACTAACACAAACAAAGGTAGAACAACTAAATAAACCCATAACAAAGGAAGAAATTGAAAAGGTAATTTAAAAACTCTCAACAAAAAGAAGGCCCTGGCCCTGATGGCTTCACTGGAGAATTCTTCCAAACTTTTAGAGAAGAGATAATACCACTTCTACTAAAGGCATTTCATACCATAGAAAAGGATGGAATACTCCCAAACTCATTCTATGAAGCCAGCAAAGCCCTGATACCAAAAACAGGTAAAGACACCACAAAAAAAGAAAATTATAGACCAATATCCCTCATGAACATTGAAGCAAAAATCCTCAACAAAATTCTAACCAATAGAATACAGCAACATATCAAAAGAAAAATAATTCACCATAATCAAGTGGGATTTGTACTAGGTATGCAGGGATGGTTCAACACTAGAAAAACAATCAGTGTAACTCTTTACATAAATAAAAGAAAAGGCAAGAAGCACATGATTTTATCAATTGATGCAGAAAAGACATTCAACAAAATCCAAAACCCATTCATGATAAAAACTCTCAACAAAATAGGAATAGAAGGGAAATTCCTCAATATAATTAAGGGCATTTATACAAAGCCAACAGCCAACATCATCCT
>NW_004444107.1:1399950-1428502 GCF_000243295.1 Trichechus manatus latirostris | reverse complement strand
CATCAACAGATGAATGGATGAACAAATTATGGTATATCCACACAAAGGAATACTACGCAACTATAAAGAACAACAATGAAGCCGTGAAACATTGTATAACATGGAGGAAGCTGTAACTTATTATGCTGAGTGAATTTAGTCAGTCACAGAAGGACAAGTACTGTATAAGACCATTATTATAAGAACTCAAGAAAAGGTTTAAACACAGAAGAAAACATTCTTTGATGGTTACGAGGGTGAGGAGGTAAGATGAGGGTTATTTACTAACTAGATAGTAAATAAGAGTCATCTTAGGCAAAGGGAAGGACAGCACACACTACAGGTGAAGTCAGCACAACTGGACTATATCAAAGCTAAGAAGTTTCCTGAATACAATCAAACACTTTGAGAGACAGAGTAGCAGGGTTAGGGGTCTGGGGACTATGCTTTCAGGGGATATCTAAGTCAATTAGCCTAACAAAGCTTATTAAGAAAATGTTCTGCATCCTACTTTGGTGAGTGGCATCTGGAGTCTTAAAAGCTTGCAAGCAGCCATCTAAGATGCATCAGTTGGTCCCAACCACCTTGAGTAAAGGAGAATGAAGAATACCAAAGACACAAGGAAAGCGGTAGCCCAAGAGACAGAAAGGGCCACATAAACCAGAGACTTCATCAGCCTGAGACCAGAAGAACTAGATGGTACCCGGCTACCACCAATAACCACCCTGACAGCAGAAAGATGGGGAGCAGAACTCAAATTGTAGTAAGAAGTCCAGACTTAATGGTCTGCCTGAGACTGGAGGTACCCCAGAAAGCATGGCTCCTGCATTCTGTATCAGCCCAGAACCAAAAAATTTCTGAGGCCAACTCTTCAGACAGGGATTGGACTGGACTGTGGGACATAAAGTGATACTCGTGAGGAGTGTGCCTCTTAGCTCAAATAGATACAAGAGACCAAAGGAGCAACTTCTGTCCGGAGGTGAGATGGGAAGGCAGATAGGGTTAGGAGCTGTTTGAATGGACATGGGGAATCAGGGGTGAAAAGGAGGCGTGTACTGTCACAGAATGTGTTGAGCAACTAGGGTCACATAACAATGTATGCATAAAATTTTGTATGGGGATTAACTTGAAATGTAAACTTCATTTAAACTACAACAATTTAAAGAAAATGAATTTACTGAGGATAATGAATTAAAATAGGGAAAGGAATTAGGGCACAATTGCCATTGTCTATGTGAGAAACTGTTTATTTATTTATTTATTTTTTTAAACTAGACTGGTATCCACAGAGTTGAAAAGAAATAGTTTTGGTATACAGTTTTATGTTATAATAAACAACTTCTGCTGTGAGAATGGATACAGGAGTAAGGGAAAGGGAGGATATATGCTTTAGTTCTCTTTTGAATAACTGAGTAGGTAATGGTGCCAATTTTTAGGTTAGAACACACTACAGAATAACAAGTTGCAGAGCATGCAATGGGAAAGACCAGTATAATATATTTGTTTAAATAAGGCAAGAAGATACTTGCTCCAGTAGGATTCATTGTGGCTTGCCAAAGGCAAGACTGGAAACAGGTATAGTGTGGTCACCTAGGGATATCTCCATAAATTCTGAGGCTATTTGACAGTATGGGATTTTAGGAAGATGTCAGGGAAATGAATTTCAGGGAAAGAAATATTTCTAGGTTTGGAACCACTATCATATCCTGCTTGAACACTACCAAAACTTTCTCCCACACGACAGCCCAGTTTTCTCAGGCAACTGAAATTGTCAGAGCTTTGAAAAGAAAAAGTTTTATATATTTTGAGGACAGTTTTCATACTTTTATTACAATAACTATTGACCTATGTAATATAGATCTATGTTGTTTTTTTGTTCTCACCGTTGTTGCTTGAGGGAAGAAAATGATATGGACACAAAGATCATAGCCTCTGTGTCATTCCTGCCATGTGTTAGGAATTCTCCTCCTCTTTCCTCAAAGGTCTTTGCCAGACTTCCTTGCTAGTGTGTATTCCTTTGAGTTCTGAAAATTGGAGGTTTTAACTTGGTATTAAAAGATGAGATGAGGTATAAGACCTATGATTGCTGCAATGAATAAATGAGTAAGTTATTTATTTCAGAAAAAAAAAAATTGCAGTGCTGGCTCCTCATTTTCTTCAAGGCACTGTTGACTTTCTGAGTTCCTGATTCTTGGTTAACACACTCTTCACCTTTTTGCTTCTCCTGTCCTTTTAATACTTTTAATAGCAATTTTCTATAATGAATACCTTTTTGCTTGAAATATTTAGAGTATTTTCTGGTTTCTTGAGATGATATTTCAATTGTTTGCATGATGAATGAAATAAAAATTTTTTTTCACATTGATAGCATATTAATGTTGTATATGATTCAAAAGACTGATTGCTATTTCTCAAGATTATACCTTTCTCAGGATTATATTCTCTATAATGGATAGCAAAAGATTATGATTTTTAAAGCTGATGATAAAATGTCAATATTATTAATAGAAACTTTGAAGCACATAAAGTTTATAATGAGATTTTTGAAACTTTTTGAAACCTGGATGATATTGTTATAATCTCTAGGTGGGGAAAAAACTGGTGACCAACAATGGGGTATATTTAAAAATCACATAGAAACATGAAAAACAAATATTTTCTAAAAATAAATTCAATTTAGTATTAGATTAGAATTTTGCCACAATCTTGGAAATATTCATCCTACCTATCCTGCATGGAGCATGCTTGCCTGCTTAATATCTAACTGAGCATTTGAAATAAAATTCAGTAAACTATTTGCACTCATTTTTTGGCATTGTGTTTGAAGCATGTACAAATTAGTGTCAAAAGATAAATCCACATCCTCTTTTTTTTTCTGTTTACAGTTTCATCCTTCATGATCTCTTGATTTTAAATACTATTTATATGCTGGTGACTCTCAAAAATATCTTCCCAGGCTAGACACTTCCTTGAGCTACAGACCCAAAACTCCAGTTATCTCTTCATTTTCCACATAGTTGTCTAACAGTTGGTTGTGATTTAGTACATCCAAAATATAAGCAGGATTTCTGGAATGGCAAAGTGAGGATTTCCATAAATCCACTCTTTCATAAAAGCAAAACAGAACAAAACACAAGCAAAATAAAACAAACAAATATGTCAAAATCAACTTTTTCAGAACTGTGGAAATTAATCAAAGGCTTACAATGAACTGAGAATCTGAGGCACATCTATGAAGGAAAATCTGTTGGAAATTGGTAAAAAAACAGTACAGTTTATGGTATTTTAACTCGACCTATTCCCAACCCCCTATTCCCAGGTCTGCAGCAGCCTGGAAATCCAGCAGCCTCACAACCATGGTGGGTATGAGAACCAGGAGTCTTGAAGACACCGGAGATGATTGACCAGGATTGGAACACCTCACAATGTCCCATGTCACTATCTAACTTGTTTCACAGCTGCCTGGAAAAGTCTTATTTACAGGGCAAAAACATTTTATTTGATTCAGAGATCACTCCATGTCAACTGCTCAGTCTCATGAGTGTTTGTGAAAAAAGAAAATAGCATCAACTGCTTATCATTGCAGCTGTCTATGGCTGTGATACCAGTTGGGATAATTAAGAGCCTTGCAAAAAACTTAAAAGGAATATATGGAAAATGAGATGTCCATAAGAGACTTTGAAAAGTTCTGACATACTCTTTGGAGATCTTGAAAGCCAAACACATGTTCAGGAATATGTGCATGCCCCAGAATGAGTTGAGAGGGACCCAATGTCTTACCTCTAGCTGACCTTGAGGTCCTGTGAAAGCAAGAAGTGAAGGCTAAGACAGAGTTTTAAACTGCCTGAGCATTGAAGGGATGCTCTAACTCAAACACAGGGACCCTCAACAAAGAATCACAGACTTACTGATTTAGGCAGTTAAGGAAATCTCTTATTGATTATTACTTGTATAACCTAGGTTTCAATGATCAAATACTACAGAGAACGTGGTCATTTTAGAATTAGTCCAGGAAAGTCACTAAACAAACAAAGAGCAAAAAGAACAATAGTAACAAATACAGTAACAGGCACATATTCTGGAGTGGGGTGGGGAATAGTGATCTGATTTCCAGTGTTGCCACGTTATATTATCTAAAATTCTATTTTCAACTGAGACATAATTTATTAAGGAGCATCTGAATTCCTAACTACATAATCTGTGAACCTAATAAAATGGTTGTTTTATATCACTACGTTAAGGGGTATTTTTGTCACACATTAATAAAAAATAAAATATTTTCAAACTTTACCAATCAGTCTGTACAATAAAATCCAATTAATCACTTGATTGGAAAGACTTATCCATTCTGAGTCTTAGGTAATAAAGTAAGACTGTTCTTATGTAAATTTTGTTTATTGGTTTGGTTTTTAAGCCAATACATTAATAAAAAGAATTAATTAATCCTAATTATTAACATAGAGCACCAGTGGCACAGTGGTTAAGAGCTCAGCTGCTAACCAAAAGGTCGTCAGTTCAAATCCACCAGCCACTCCTTGGAAACCATATAGGGTAGTTCTACTCTGTCCTATAGGGTTGCTATGGGTTGGAATAGACTCAACAGCAGCAGTTTTTTTTCTTTTTTTTAAATTATTAACATATAAAATGTAAATGCTTTGAATCAATTAACAAATATGTTTAGGATGAAAAGTTGTGACTATTTTACAAAATTAGTTTACTACTAGTGTTTAAAAATAAGCTTTCCTCAATTGTTTTCTATGTGCACAACACTGTTAGGAGGAGTACTGACATATACACATATAATCTCAATAATATAATGTTGACAAGCTATGGAAAGACAGAGATACGAAGAAAAATGTCTGTAGAAGAAGTAGACTCTTGTAAGTGCTATAATGGATATAACAAATAATACTTCATAGGCCTATGAGAGAGAAGAAAGATAATTCAGAATGAGGAGCATATTAAAAGACTCTCTTGAGAAGGATAGAATGGAGCTGAACATTGGGGAAATGATATAAATTGGCAAAATTAATAGATCTCGGCAAACTGAAGAAGTTCCTTCCAAAGACAGTTTTAGGAAACATTGTGGACTAGTAGTAATGTGTACGATGGCACAAAAATATTTTGAAAAAGAAACTGTAAGACTATGGTTTTCAAAGCAAAAGCTACTTCATGTTTCAAACCTCCAACATAGTATGCTATGCTGTAATACTTAAAATACTGGGCAATAACCCTATCATCTTTCTCAAAGAAATAATGGTACTTATGTTGAATCTATCCAAATAATCCAAAATGAGCATCATTTAACTTATGAGTAGAGGGAACTGGCATCAGAATACCATTTACAGTATTGTATTTCAATAGTGCCTTGTGAAAAGCAAGGAAAACTCTATAGACAAAAAGAATAAAACAGATCATTGATGATGAAACAAATGTATATTGCCTTTTTATTTACAACTTGCACATTTACAATTATTGTGTCCAAGGGCCAGATAGGAAGTATGATGCTAAATGAAGAAAAGAAAAATGACTACTAAAATATGATTGACATCCAAGACACTGAATGGAAAGTTAATGACTAGAATTTTCAAAATAAAATACACAAAATTCCATTTAAAAATCATTTGGAAAAAAAGAGAAAATGCATATCCTTGAAAATTCCCATATTTAAAACATCATTTAAAAATTTATAAATGCATTTTCTTTTATAAAGAGAGAAAAATAAAATGGTTGGGGGAAAAAAGTGAATATTTTTTTAATAAAATAAAAATAACCCAGCAATCAAAATTCTTGATAGGAAAGAAAAAAGTCAAAGCAAATCTGTGATTAAAATTTAATACTCAACCCACTAAAAAACTACTAATTACCACAAATAAAAGATTGCTAGAATGGTAATTATGTGCAGTTATACATTTCATTGTCCTAGGTGCAAAAAATTTTCTACCTAATTATAGTAATTTCCTTTTACAAAAATAAATGTGATTATCACCTAGCCAGAATCCAAGAGACTTTTTGTTAACTCAGCTGGAGTGAAATGACCCAATTAACACCTTGTGCCAATATCCTGAATTTTGTAAGTTTTTTTTTTTTTTTTTTTTTTTTTTTTGATACTTGAATAGTTTTGGTTGATGGGTTTCTCTTAATAAGTTTTATTCTCTTTTTCACTGCTGGAAATTTTCTACAAAATTTCTATTTGATATTACAATTTTTGTTTAAAAATGTAAAATCTTTTCAAATTTATAAGCATTCCAGGTAGTCTTTCACCCCAGAAAGCCAGTTACATTCCTTATGTAATGTTGTTTATGTCATAGAAGCAAATTTAGATGACGCAAAGAGATGTTACCTGCTTAATATGTACCTCATATAGCAAAGGAGGACTCAACATATTTAGCCTCCATAGAGTATGTGATGTCTATTCTTCATCACTTATAAGTGCCTGGGTTAGTTTCTTAGGACTACCATAACAAAGTACCACAAACTGTTTTTTTAAAAAAACAAAACAAAACAAAATGCATTTTCTCACAGTTCCAGTGACGGCAAGTCCAAAGTCATTGGCAGCATATGAGTCTAGGGAGGGGTTGCCAGATTAGGGTGTGTGCCCTGGAGCATCTGAGCCAATGAAAAGTACTCCAACTCAGAAAGAGTGAGAAAGTTTATTTAGGAGATGTCCACCAACAGGGAATCCCACAGCAATACAAGCTGTCTCTATGGAGTCGCAAAAGGCATTTTTACATTAGAGCTTATATGCGATTTTTACAAAGGTTAAAAATGTCTTTGTAGCCCACAGATGGCATTGCTGGATGAGTTACTCATTACAAGGTAACTACAAGAGGTTCTTTATCAGGCTACAGAGATAATATGCCAAATATCTCCTTATCAGGCTAAAGATATACACGTCAGACATCTGGGCTCTAATCTTCCTGTGGGGGGTAGTAAGTCACAGGTGACCAGACAGAGCCAAACAAAGTCATTAACAAACGTATGCAGAAAGGAGAAGGCAGGCCAAAAAAAAAAAAAAAAGAAAGAAATTAAGTGTTCATCATGGCATTAATTATGTCAACTTCTCAGTCACCCATTTTGAAAAGGAGAAAACATGCTGGGGAGTACTAGGGTCAGAAAAGTATCCTCCTTTGCCTCTCTCTTAACTTCTGGTCATTGCCAGTAATCCTTGGTGTCACATGGCTGGTAGACCAATCACCTCAATCTCTGCCTCCATCTTCACATGGCATTCTCTCGGTGTCTCTTCAAATCTCCGTCTCCTAATAGGGACACCAGTCATTGGATTTAGGATCCACTTTAATCTTCGGAGTCTCTGGATGGTGTAAATGGTTAAGCACTCAGCTACTAACTGAAAGTTGGAGGTTTTTAATCCACTCAGAATGCCTCATAAAAAAGCCTTGTGATCTACTTCTGAAAAATCAGCCACTGAAAACCCTTTGGTTTTCTACTCTGACACACCTGGTGTTAACGTGAATCAGATCCACTTGACATCAACTTTTTTTTTCTTCCCTAATCCAGTTTGACTTAATTCAAGTATTTAACTTGAATACATTTGCAAACAAAGAGCTTATTTCAAAATATGGTCACATTCAGATACCTGGGGTTAGGACATCAATATATCTTTTTACAGGGACACAATGCAGCCCAGTACAGTGCCCTTAAGGTCGTTTTTATAAATGCACAGATAGGGAGCGGCTTAGCTCACGTGGTATAATCTGAGAAATGCATTGGTAACAGGGATTCTAATGGAATACTTTTACAAAAGCCTATTGATATTAATGGCTTCCACATTTTTGAAAACAAAAGGAGTTTTGCTGAAAAATTTGTAGACATTATAAGGAAATTTTCTATCATTAGAAATTTATATAGATTAAAAAATATACTAAAATATACATTGATATACTGTAATAAACTTCTCTATTTTCTTATTGCTTAGTTATTTCTCAAATCTTTCTAGTCAGAATTCCACTTCTACACCCTGGTTTCATTGCTTCTTGTGGTTTCTCCTCCTCAGTTAGGAGTGTTGGTTAGCCCTCAATTGATTCAAAGTGTTACTTTCTTTTGATTTTCTTCCACATCTCTGGTATCTCCTCCTCATAGCCTTTTTTAAATTATTATTCCAATTTTTCATATGTACAATTCCATAAAACCAAATACATCAGTCATGCTTTGTAACCATCACCAATATCCCTGGCCATATTTTCCATCACCATAAACACAAACTCAGTGTTACCTAAACAGTGATTTCCCCATTCCCGTCCCTCCCATGACTGGTAACCACTCTTAAACTCTAATTTCTATACAATTGCCGATTTTAGGTATTTTACGTACATACAATGCACTATTACTCAGCCTTAAAGAGAAATGAAGTTCTGATACATGCCACAACATGGATGAACCTTGATAACATTATGCTGAGTAAAATTAGTCATCTCCTTTTGATGGCTTTTCTGTACCTCTCCGATCCTTTAAATGTTAGTGTTTCCCTATGTTCCGTCTTTGCCCAACTTCCATTTTTATTCTACAACTATCCCTTGACTTCACTTATATGACCAAAATCCCCAATATATTTCTTTAATACTTCCTCAGGAGAGTCTTAGTATTTATAGCTGCTTATTATTTCATACTACTGATTATTCCTCTAAGTCAGACACCACTTTTTGTTCTAAGAACATTAAATTATGAAAACGAGCCCATTTATAATGATGAGTTATGGCAAATGCAAATTATCATTCACCTCTTTATCACTGAACAATTCTTTAGAAATCAAAGGAGAATTATAACCAACAGACTTCTCAGTGTCCATAGTTGAATTCAGCACAACTCAGCCACTCTGGTCACTTTGCTTTAATCTCAAATTTCACTAATGCTCCCAACTAAGACATTTTACTTCTGTTTTACTCAGCCTGGGATTCTTTCCCTCCCCGCAACCACATATTTACCTATCAGTTCCTTCAGCTCTTTTCTCAAATGTCACTTTGGCTATATGACTTTCTCTGATTCCCAATATGAAATGGAAAATTTCCAAGTTTACTAATTATTTCTAAGTAGTTACCTGCTCTATCTCCAGTACCTGGAACAGTGAATGAAGATTTAGGCACATAGCAAATATGTTTTTATGAATAAATAAAAAACTGAATGTGTAAAAGAGTAATATATATCTGTGTTACCAATATAGGAAAATAGTCATGCTATATTGCTAAGTGATTAAGAGCTTGGCTGCTAACCAAAAGGTTAGCGGTTCGAATCCACAAGCTGCTCCTTGCAAACCATATGGGGCAGATCTACTCTGTTTTATAGAGTTGATATGAGTTGGAATCGACTCGACAGTAGGGGATTTGGTTTGAAAAAAAAGTATTTTTGTATCCATATATATAATATGATTATACTTTAGAAATAATTATACATAAAATATGCCTGTGAATCCTCTTCCTTGCTCTCTTTCTAATTTCAAGTAGAATATTTGTCAATAATTAATTATAATGCTAAATCATGACAACACAATCACAATACAGATATCAATAAAATCTACAATTTCTTTATTTCAGCCTTCTTCATGATTGGTAGGAATTACCTGAGCTAAAGTAAGTTTGCAGTGATCTGAATTAATCATCAAACAGCAAGATCTTGGTTGTACTCTGTCCATTTTTAGTGTGCATTGGAACACTTTTTCCCCTTTATCTCAGTTCATCATCATGTAACTAACTCATATAAGAAAAAAATTGCTTTTGGTAGAAGTTATTCAGACATTTTTGAGAACATATTAAGCAGCATTATATTTTATTTGATTTTAGAGAAAAGTATCAATAATATAAATAATTATGAAAACAACACTGAAGAAGCATTGTATGTAATAATTTTTTTAACATTTATTTTTATTGACCCGGTGAAGAAGATTCTTAAAGCCATCATACACTTGTCTGCTTCACTAAGAACAATTCTGAATTACTCAATGGCTTCAGGAAGCACAGGGCAGAGATAGGGTTATCTTTGTCATTCAGGCAGTTGAGAGTGCAGAGTAATCAAGCAGGTACAGAAGCACACATTTCTGCCTAATTTTACCACTAATTCTTTTTCAATAATCTCCTGCATTTTTCCTTCATTTATGTTGCCTTAAGTACCCGGAGGCCTATTGATTCTCAGCCAATAGGTTATAAACAGTCACATAAGCTTGACATGTTAGAAAGAATAAAACTGCAGTCTCAGATGAACTTTTAAGTTCCTTAAACCTCATTTTTTTTACAATAATTGTACTAGATAATGCGAGTGAAATTTAAAAAGCTTTGCATGATAAATTACAAACGCTCTAGAAGTACAACATTATTAAATAGAATCATAAACAGGGAGGAGAACATAAATTGTCTTTTGTTGCTGAAGTAGATAAGACCTTGACTATAGATTTATAAGGCTATTCCAGGTGTTCAGATGAAGGAGTGAAATTTGTTCACATTTTATATGCCATACAATATCAAAGCATCTTGATTCAAAAATTGCAAGTTCAGAGGCTTTTCTTTTGTATAAATGCATAGAGTAACTGTGGAACAATTTTGTTTTACAAAGAGACCCCAGAACTGAATCTCAGAAGCTAAACTAAACAACAAAACAGATATGTATTACTTTGCGGACTTGTGATAGTAAAATGAACTTGTCTTATTTAGCTTTAAAGTTCTATAACAAAATATTTAATCTTAAAATTTTAGCTTAGTAGCATTTTAGATGTATAGTAACAGATTGTTTATGTAGAAATATTAAATGTTTTCAGAAAAGAAAAATATTTTTCTGAATAATTTTACATGATTCTTCCATTCTTCATCCCTACTTTTTGATATTTTCAATTGCCCTTGTTATGTTGATAAATAACATACAAATATTATGTTCATTTGAATAAAAATTAAGTAGGCTGGAAAAAATAGTTCGGCTGAGAATGTGTAATAATTGAGAGAATGGCTTTTTTCAACTGCACTAGAGAAGGTAGTTCTTCCTTATCAAATTTATTCCATGTTTACAAGTAACATGAAGTTTAATTTCCAAATTACCTATATATATTTTTATATATATAACTTTTACTGGGATGACAATTACTTTATAGACATTATTTAATTTCTCTCTGTCACATTAAGACAGATAATCAAATCAGCAGCAAGGCAATATTGCAAAGCCTTCTCTCATAATCATATACCTCAAAGGACAAATAATAAATACAGAAATAGAATGGAGAAGAATATCAAGAATGAATATAATAAATTTATTAAGAGTAAAGACAACTAAAATTCTTTTTAAGTATAATGTAATAACACAAAATGAGGACTAGAAAAGCATATGAAATCAAGAAAAAATTTTAACTTTTTTAATGGTAAATTCTATTAAATTATTTCATTAATTATATTTAAATATAATTGCCTAAATAGAGATTTAATGTTTATGCACTTTGCTTTTCTTCACAAATTAAAATCTACGCTAATATTTTAAAAATCTTGACTATTTAAGTTATTATATAACTTCATTTCACTCATAAGTTTCATTTTAAAAATAATGCTATGAATATGTGTTATTGCTTGAAGAAGCTGTACTAAATCTTCACAGTTATCTAATATAGCTTGTTCCTGATTAAGTGTATTAAATAATAGCTACTTTTAATGTAATGTAGATACAATGTAATGTAATATATACACAGCTTCAAAAAGTTTAATTTATTCTGGCTCTTCTATTCAAGTTAATTAGAGTCTATTAGTGGTTGCAAGGTGTTGGACAGTTTACAAAACTGGAAGAGATAAGAATAGTTAATGTTAGGTAGAAATATAACATGCCGTAATTGATCCAAATTAGCAACAGAAGTCATCTCTAAGGCAAATATCACTGAACTAAATACTTCTCATTTGAAAATGGACTGAAATGATTACTCAGGATATAAACAAATCTGGTTCCTATGAAGTGGAAGTCAATATATCGCCGTTCTCCAACTTCACCATTTCTGACACCAGCCATTCCCCCTACAACACTTTCTCTACTTGGTATGATAATTAATTGCTATGGTCACAGAAAATCCTTGGAAATAACATCTGAAACAAACAACTTTAGTAACAGAGAAGGTTACGAACAAAGGTATAAACAGAGAAACTCATAAGGAAAGAGCCGGGGGGTGGGGTGGGTCTCTGGAGCCTCAAAATCTCAAGGGGACTTGCTTACCTTCGTGGGAATAGATGTTCACTCTCATCAACCAGGAATCCTTTCAACGAGAAACTGTTCTGTGACATCACTAGGTGGGATCTGCTGTCGGCCACACCTCTCAACACACTCTGTTATCACCTTTCAGGTCAACTCTTTGTCTCCACCTGTTCTGGTACTATTGCAGCTGCTGCCTCTGTCACCATTATAGATTTACCCTGTCTGGGAGGATCTCAGTACAGTTCCTCCATTTAAAGGATGTTTTTCCCTCCTGGCTCTCCTAGATCAGGATTTGCCAACTGATCCTCCGTATTCTAAAAGTTTTGTCAGTCACTAGGCAGATCCCCCAGACAATTCAGGAAAAAGTCAACTAATGGGCAGGGAACCCCCAGGCAATCCAAGTAAAGGTTAACTAACTGTTGGGGTTCCCCAGACAATCCAGGTAAAGGTCAGATTGGCAGCGCTCAGGAACTAGGAATAAAAGGTCAAACTGCTTTTTGCCAAGGTAACTCAGCACCATACATGGAGTTAATATATTATGTGCCCATAAGTATTATGAGCCCACTACAGAATTACAAGCTGGACAATGAATAAGGAAGACTGAAGAAGAATTGATGCCTTTGAATCATGGTGTTAGCAAAGAATATTGAAAATACCATGGACTTCCAGAAGAACGAACAAGTCTGTCTGCAAGAAGTGCAGCTCCTTAGAAGCAAGGATGGCAAGACTTTGTTTCATTTGCTTTGGATGTATCATCAGCAGGATCCAGTCCCTGAAGCAGGATGTCATTCCTGGTAAAGTACACGGTTAGTGAAAAAGAGCAAGACCCACAACCAGATGGATTGACACAGTGACTGTAACAATGGGCTTGATGATAGCAATGATTGTGAGGATGGTGCAGGACCGGGCAGCATATAGTTCGGTTGTATATATGGTCCTTATGAGTTGTAATTGACTTGATGGCACTTAACAGCAATAACGGAATTACAAGGGAAAATGCAATAAGTGCTACTGTATGAAAAAAGATCCAGGCTCGTTATCACTGTTATCAGTTGTGATTTCCTAAAGAAACATGGTTGTTTAATGAAAAAAGATAAATGTATATTTTTCTTCCCACCATCATGTCAAATATTTTTGTTTTCTTATGAAAAAGATAATTATATAATGCATACATGTGTAATTGAATATAGTAATGATACTACTTGTATAGGTCCTTTTTAAAGTACATTTCACATAATGGACGTATATATATGTACAGCACATTTCTAAAGTGTATTATACATATATACACTTGCAGACTTCATCTAAAGTTAAATTGGGTTATCCAATAACTGTTTTGTTACAATATAGGCCAATTCTCAAAAATCTAACCCAATCAACAGAGGATAATTAAGTTTAAAAAATAAAACTATTTTTATTGTTAAATCTTCTAGAATTTATTATTAAGTTTATTGAATCTCATAAGGTTTTTAGATGTGTTTTTCTTTCAGTTATGCCTGTCTCCAAAAGAAGACGGTCAAAAATTTTAACAAGCTTTTAAAACTAGATAATATGTTCTCACTGTGCATGTCTGTGTTTACAATGGTAGCCCAAACTTTTAATCCAAGCTTAGAAAAAAGTCAAAGTACAACAAAAAAAGAAAAGAAAAAAAAAGATCTACACTTGCAATAAAGAAGAAGTAACTTTATTGGGGCATGGAAGAAAAATGTTTCCATAAAAGAAACAATATAAAGAAAACAGCAATCTTTAAGAATTCTATGACATAGTCTATAAATCTTTACAGTTCATTTTTTCTTCTATCTTAAAAAGGGAAAACTTCAGTAAAAATAAAAATAAAAAATCCAGTGTGATGTGAAAAGCTTAAAGGAAGAAACAGAATTTGAAACAACTTGGACTTTTGTAAATTATTTTCAGAGTTTTTCACCTGTGAGTTTATCTCAAATTGCATAACTGTTGTAGAAAAAGATGTTGAAATATATGTTTACCTGTTGACTGTTGTGTGCTGTTGGTTATTATATACTCTCATGTATAAATTCAGACTACTGAATCACATTCAATTAACACAGATATTAACTTGTAATTGGTATTTATCATACAATTTTCTGTAGCTAATATGTACAATAACTAGGTTTCCATAGAACAAGCAATAGTGCATATCTGTGTGTGATTGTAGGTTACCAAGGAATCTTCTGGAGTAGGGAAAAAGAAGCAAGATAAGGGAATTTCTTTATTACTTTACTAGCTTTCTTTTTTATTTCTTCTTTACTAATATTCTATTCCTACATTTAATATCTTGGTTTGCTTATTATTTTATTAGAGAATATTTTTATTTATATTTACAATGAAGTTACACCACCTTTATTTTAAAACTAACTCAAAATTTTTAAAAATTGTAAATCTAAGTTATTAAGGAAAATAATTGAGCCTCTATTTTCTATATTTTAATAGTTTATCTACTGCTTCTAAATTTAATAATTCATTTCATCCCAGCACCTAATAGGAGATTGAGAAATGTTCTACTCTGTCCTATAGGGTCGCTATGAGTCAGAACTGACTCGACAGCACCTAACAACAACAACATTCAAAAATCACTGTGTCTGCGGTCAAAATTATGGAATTATTTCTGGGTTCATTTTTTCCCTGCAAGTAAGACCTTAGGTGAAATAATTTAATCTCTCTAAGCTTTAGGTGTCAAAGCTCTCGACTCAGAGATAATAATGTACTTAATTTACAGTGTGGTAATCAAATAAGCTCACTTTTTAAACAATTTGTAAACTGTTAGCACACATAAATACATGCGTCAGAATAGAATTGTTCTCTGTACAGTTTTCTGTAACAGATTTTTCAGAAGTAGCCTTTGTTCTGAGGTGCCTCTGGGTAGACTTGAACTTCCAAACTATTAGTTAGCAGCTGAGCCTGTTAAACATTTGTACCACCCAGGGACTCCAAAATGGCGATGGTAATGATTTTTCAACATAGCATTATGTTGAACACTAAAGGAGACAATATAAGAAAATGCTTTAAAAATTGCTGACTAAAAATTTCACATTAATTATTGTCTCATATTTAAACTTTGGAGAGGTTAATAAATTTGTGTCACTTACATTTCATTTATGAACTTTATGCTAGAAGGGAATTGTTTGGTAACAGACAAATTAAGCTAACTGATTCAATCTCCCTAACACTTGAAATGCATACACTCTCACCTGTATTTAGCTGCTGTGGAGCCAGCACAGACTCATGAAGACCTTAGGTATAACGGAATGAGACGTTGCCCTGTCCTGCACGATCTCTATGATCTTTAGTATGTTTGAGCTCATTGTTGAGCCTATCGTGCCAATCATCTCCCTGAGGAATTTCCGTGTTTTCCCTGACCCTTTACTTTACCAGAACGTGATGTCCTTTTCTAGTGATTGATCTTTCCTAATGACATGTCCAAAGTAAGTAAGTAAGTGTTAAGGTTATTGAACATAAAATATTATTCTATAAAAAATTAATAGGGAACAAATAACACTTCAGGAAAGATTGACAATATTCCCAGGGCTTGCGTGTTTTAATCTAATCATAAATTTCACGAACTGCTTACTGAGTAAACTAAAGATTGGATTTAACATTAGTTTCATAGATACTGGGAAATTTCAAAACTAATAATATAGAATCCACTTTTATAACATATAGGATATGTTTTCTTCTGTAAGCTAAATATTTCTTCCCAGGAATTGTACAAAAGAAATATGAAAGTTAGGTATAAGTTGCACCTAACAACATGCTTTTATCTGGAAGGAAATGGCTAAGACAGGTAGAAGTAGTACACTGCATTCTTTTTGTTTCTCATTTCTTATATTATTTTAAGCTTTGCTTGACTTTAATATCTTCCAAAACTATAAAAATAAATTCATATACATATATGTATTTATGTTTAAGGAGCCCTGGTGGCAAAGTGGTTAAAGCGTTGGGCTACTAACTGAAATGTCAGCTGTTCAAACCAACCAGCTGCTCTGCAGGAGAGAGATGTGGCAGTTGCCTTCTGCAAAGATTACAGCCTTGGAAACCTTCTGGGGCAGTTCTGCTCTGTCCTACAGAGTCCCTGTGAGGTGGAATCAACTCAACAGCAATGGATCTGATATATATTCAATTGTTTATATATAATATATATTCATTTATATAAATTAAATAATACGTGAAAAATATGAAATGTCAAAACGCTCTTAACATTCTTTCCTTTCCCAGCATATAATCCTACTTTCATTCTCAAAACAACAGTTAACCTTTTACTGTCTTTTTTAGTATTTATTGATCTATATATATGCTTGTCAACTTTTCTGTTTTTTTTTTTAAGAACACATAAATAGTTCCTTTTGTTCTGCAACCCACTTGTTAAGCTTACCTATGTCTCAGAGATCTTTTCAGCCTATAAAGAACAACTTCATTCTTTCAATGATTTGCAAGTGTGTCATAATACAGATGCATAAAAATTATTCCTTATTTTGAATTATTCCTTATTTAAAAAATTATTTCCTTATTTGGCTTGTTTTCTTGATATTTTACTATTATAAAAGCTAAAATAAGCATTGTTGTTCCAGGCCTCCTTGTTCTTCTGTGAAAACATTTCTTTAGGATCAAAACCTAAAAGTGGTTATTCCAAGTTTAGCAGCATGAATATTATACTCTGATAAATGAAAATTACCCTAAATTGCCCTGTATAAAAACTACACTAAATCACATTCTAACCAACATATACTGCTAGCAGAGGCCATAATTAATGTGTTTGATTTTTGTCAGTTATGTTGGACAAAGTACAATCTTAATATTTAATTTGAATTTACTGAAATTCCTAGTGAGGATTAAAGGATTTTGGGGCAGTTAAACTTCTTGCATAATGCTTTATGTGTAAATTTCTATTTTTCTCATCAGTGTGTGGAATATTAATATTTTCTAAATATGTTTTGATAAAACATTATAAATTTTTATGTATATGACTTGTCTTTCATAAAATATGTCATTCTTAATCAAGAATATATTTTTCAGAGATTTAACAGAGCGTGGTCATGCTTACCTATTTCTGGAAATCAAATGCCTAATTTCAAGCAGCATCTCTAATGTTTCTTACCTTTTGACTGTGGACAGTGTACTTAATTGACTTAACTATTTCCCTGTACTTGAAGTCAAAGCAATCTGTAACCATTATATATCGACCATATGAACAAGAACAATTTACTTAACTACTCTGCTCTTTGTTTCCTCCTTTCAAAGATAAGGATAAAATAGTATTTACCTCCTGTGATTATTAACAACCTTAAATATGTTAATAACAAATCTAGCATTTAGAAAAGGCCCTGGAGTAATGACTGCTCAATAAATAATAAATAGTTGTAGATTAGCCTTGTCATAATTAAGATTATTATTATTACTGTGTCATCATTATTGCTACAGTGTTTTCTCTTTGCTATGCTTTATTGTTATTTCTAGTATCTGACTGGTCATTTTTGTTTTTGTTTTATTCCTACTTCTCCTTTGAACTTAGGGACTTTATTCTGGCGATCAAGGTCATTAGTATATTTTTTTCTTTGAGCTTCTTATTTCCTCTGTTCTGCATGAGTTATGAAATCCTCAGATACTACTCTCCATTTCACTCAAATACCTACACCCACACTAAGAGGTCTTCCAATTTTCTTAAGTGTGCAAACCTCAGGATTTAGCCTAGGTCAAATGCCTCTGGGAGCATCTTTTCTTTTCCTGGCTTGGGGTAAACAGTATCAGTGAGTGGCAATTTATCAATTAAACAGCTAGGAGCTGGGGTTTGCAATCACCTTGATGGTTTTAACTGTCATTTTTCCTGCTTTTTGTATCTCTTCAATTGGTATTTTCCATTGCCTTACATACATGTGAAAAACTAGTCAATGAATAAGGAAGACTGAAGAAGAATTGATGCATTTGAATTATGGTGCTGGTGAAGAATGTTGAATATACCATGGACTGCCAGAATAAGGAACAAACAAATGCGTCTCGGAGGAAGTATGGTCAGAATGCTCCTAAGAAGTGAGGATGGCTAGACTGAGTCTTGCTTACTTTGGACGTGTTATCAAGAGGGACAAATCCCTGGAGAAGGACATAATGCTTGTTAAAAATGGAAGGTCAGCCAAAAAGAGAAAGACTCGGAACAAGATGGATTGACACAGTGGCTTCAACAATAGGCTCAAATATACATACTATCATGAGGTTGGTGCAGGATCAGGCAGCAGTGTTTCATTCTGTTATTCATGGGGTCGCTGTGACTGAGCTGACTCCATGGCACCTAATGAAAACAACATTTCTCTGAATCTGCAGTTAACTTTACTCCAGCTTTTCTCTGCAGTGTATTGATTGCACCATGATTTCTTCCACTTTGTCATTATGATCTCTATTTGCTTTCTAACTACCAGGACTTCCACCATAATTTCTGGTTTGTAGATGGCATCCATTCATTTTCCCATTATGCTTACTTAAAATATATATATATATATATATATATATATATTTTACTATGTTAAAAGATTTTGAGTAGATTCCATAAACTCAGTCTCTTACTTTATTTTGCATAATTTTTATTTCCTCTATAACTTATCATGTGTGTTTTTTAATTCCTATAAATAATACAAGTAAATATTAAGGTAAGCCTCCAGACTCATGAATCATACTATTTAATAATATATTGTGAAATTAATTAGGTAATATTCTTTGACCCTCTTATCCACTGTATTCATAACTTACAAGAACAGTGGGGGGAAAAAAACCTCCCTGGATGCAGACATTGAAAAGTAAAATAACTTTTTGAAGAATTTATTTATGGAAAGAACACAATTAAATGATAAAAATTTAAGAGACAGTTTCTAATTGAATTATGGTTTTGGGGAAAATAGCTTAGGAGGGCTTGACCTTTGTCTGCACTACACTTTCTTGTAATTTCTTAATATTAATTTTATTGGATTTCTCAATTCCCTTGCCAAAAACGTAATGTCATACATCTATCAACTTCACCTTCAACTTATTTCAGCGTTATTTCATTCAGTAGCATCTACATCACCTTAAAAATTGTTCGGATAGACACAATTTCTTCTAAGTGTGTTGGTGATGGTGGCATATTGTATTTTTTACTTCTTGACTCTTAAGAAAGGTCTAAAAAACTAAAATACAAAACATCTCATGAAAAGAGCTTTTAAAATATTTCTCCCACTAAATTTGCTTGGATGAGTCAGAATCAACTTAACGGCAATGGATTTGTTTTTTTTTTTTTGGACATTTAGTTATTCTATACATCTCCAAAGAGCTGTGTTTCACACACTTACACTACAGTAAACAACAATAAACTGAAATGGTGCTTCAGCAAATCTAACTATGGAACACTATTGCTACTTTTCATTTATTAGTCCTTTATTGTGGATTTATAGACATACTTTTAAATATGCTCTTCACTTATAAAATATATCCTGATACACTGAAAAGCCAAGATAGTGAAATTTCTAGAAATAAATCGTAGATATAGCAAGTTGATTATCACTAAGATACTCTTGTCTGTGTAATTTCTCTCATTTTAATGTGTATTTTCTTATAATAAAGAAAATAAAAATGTACTGCCACAGTTCATGTTAAATATATGTTCATTTAAAAACTATATGTATATGATCTATTAAACCATCTAAAGATTGGAATCATGATTATGTTCTTGTGATTAGATATAATGAAACTTTATTATTTTTTGTTAACATTTGTCTTAACAAATCCGGTAGCAATTTCCCCCCAGAAAATGTTTACTCTGTAATAGCTTTTGGTCCAAGTATGTGTTTTGTGAGGAACAATACCATGCTATTGTAAAGTATATTTTAGGTTTGAACTAAAACTCGCTTGTGTTCTGTTATGGATTAAATTATGTCCCCCCCCAAAAAAAAATGTGTCAGCTTGGCTAGGTCATGATTACCAGTATTGTGTGATTGTCCACTATTTTGTCATCTGATGTGATTTTCCTGTGTGTTGTAAATGCTATCTCTATGATGTTAGTAAGGTCACTATAAGTTCTCTATGGGGCTGAATCCACTAGATGGTTTTATAATGTTAATTAGGCAAGATTAGCGGCAGTTATGCTAATGAGGCAGGACTCAATCTACAAGATTAGGTTGTATTTTAAGTCAATCTCTTATGAAATATAAAAGAGAGAAGCAAGCAGAGGGCCATAGGGACCTCGTACCATCAAGAAACAAGAGCCAGGAACAGAGCACGTCCTTTGGACCCAGGCTCTGAGCCGAGAAGCTCTTTGACTGCAGAAGATGGATGATAACGACCTTCCCCAAAGCCAACAGAGAGAGAAAGACTTCTCCTGGAGCTGGCACCTTGAATTTGGACTTCTAGCCTCCTAAACACTAAGAGAATAAATTTCTCTTTGTCAAAGCCATCCACTTGTGGTATTGCTGTTATTACAGCACTAGATAACTAAGACATGTTCCATTGACAACTTTTAAATCAAATCGTAGACAAGTTTCATTGAAAGACTGAAATTATTTTTTTCAAGGGCATTCCATTCCCATTTTACATTCTTGTTTAATAAGAATCAAAATAAATAAATATTAATTGATCCTGCTAATTGTTTTCTCAGTGATTTAATTTATTTACTGGGAGTCTATTTCTCTTTTTTCATGACAATGTAAGCTCCTCAAAGTCAATCAATGTTAATTTGTTTTTTTACTGTATTTCTAGTAGATAGAGTGTTTTCTAACACATATTTGGCACATAATAAATGTTTGTTAAATAATAATTTAAAAAAAAGAATTCATACTTAACCTAGCCATAAAAAACCAAAAACACCAAATCCCTTGCCTTCCAGTTGATTCCAACTCATAGCAATCCCATGCACTACAGAGTAGAACTGTACTCCACAGTTTTCTTGGCTGTAACCTTATAGAAGCAGATAGCCAGGCCTAGCTTCTGAGGCACTTTTGAGTGGATTCAAACCTCCAATCTTTTGGTTAGTAGCCAAGAGCTAAACTGTTTGTGTAACCCAGGGATATAATATTATATATATATAATATATATATATAATTTCTTGAGCTTCAGAGGATATTTTTGGCAACCAAGTGGGGAAATCTGTCATTATATAGTTTGAGAAACTATAAAGTCATAGGAGTCCCTGGGTAGCACAAATGGTTCACTCAACTAGTAGTCAAAAGATTGCCTTCTATCTAGGGGTTCTGGGAGGTACAAGTGGTTTGACCTTGATTACTAACCGAAAGGTTGGATGTTCAGGCCCATCCAGCTGTGCCATGGAAGAAAATACTGGTAATCTGCTTCCGTAAATATTAGAGCCAAGAAAATCCTATGGAGCAGTTCTACTCTGTAACACATGGGGTTGCTATGAGTCAGGATCGATTTAACGGCAATATTTGTTTTTTATGCCCTCTACCTAGCCTATAAATTTACATTTGAATCCTTTTAAAGTAAATCTGATTTCCACATTGAACAGTAAGCTTCAAAGCATTTTAAAAACTATTAAACAAAAAGCTTCATACTCCTAAAGTGAAACAAGAGGCGTGTATGTGGTCTAACATAAGGCCATCCAATAGGTGAGAGGACTGCATGTAACTGTAACTGACTGAGAAACATGATTTTCCTTCCCTTCTCTGAACAATAGACATGTTCAACTCATGAACATTGATAGTTGCATAAAAGAATTTCTGTAAGTTAATCAATGCTGTGGAAAATCTATATTGGATTTAGTTACCATATGTTATTATAAGTTCATTTTCCTCAATAATCCTGTTTAAAATAGATTCAAACAGATGGACAGATTTCCTCTGGACTGATGTCAGTTGAATAAATGAGCCATGGCACTTACTTAGCAAACACATATAGAAATACCAATTAACACAATTATCATAGATATCACTTTTTTGTATTTACTACCTCTTTAATCTTACTGCTGAAAATTAGAAAATGAATATTGCTAGTAAAATGCCTACCATGAAAATTAAGGTGACTTGGCTCTTTAGCAATTTGAGAATACAGTCATCTCAAAACATCTGTGGTTTGTAATAGATTGTGCAAATAAATTTGATTTGCTCTTCAAGGTCAGTGATAAGAAGAAAAAAAACACTAAAAATGAAGCTAGAATTAATTTTTGTATTAGAGAAATTTGAAATTGTTTGGAGTAGAGGGTCACAAAATTACACATTAGTATAAATCATTGCAATAGGGCCAAAACATATGGACATTCATTAAAAAAGTGAAATTTCTCTTGTTTTTTGTCCTTAGCTTGTTTCTGTTTTTTTTTTCCAGCATGTTGGCAAAGTGTTGGCATCAAAGAAAACTGATCTGTGACTGAAGAAACCTAAGTAGTTCTCACCCTGGCACTATTTTTCCTCAACCTCAGTTGATCCTCTCTGAAAAATGGTGCCTGGGCAATTGATTTTTAATGTATTTAGTGCTGACACCAGGAATTCCAGAATCCATTTTTTTTTCTTTTTATCTAAAATATGAAGATAATTGACTTATTTTTATCTTTTTTGTATCCAAGAGGTTAGATATTGCATATATTATAAAAAGTTATTTTGATAGCTTTGCAAAATAGCCCTGTAGAAATGGAAAATAAATGGAAACATACATTTAAAGACATATTTTTCCTGTATGTTGGTTCTGTTGAAATGACATTAAATACATATACACTACATAAAACACTGAGATTATTAATTTAGAGCATTATTTTAACAATTATTTATTTTTAGATTTACCAAATTTATTAACTGTGTCTAAAAGAATTTATGAATTTCACACAGTTAGAGGACTACCAAGCAGAGTTGAGAACTGGACATATGGCTACCTTAATTTTCTCAGTCGATTGTTTTGGGAGACAAAAATTATCCCTGTAGACACTAGATGGCTTCCCTGCATTTCAGACAAGGAAAAAAATGCCAAATGACTAGCATTCACTGTTTTCCCAGTGCTGAGTTAAGTTGAAGATAAAGAATTAGTTAAAGGTAACTTTATATATTTTAAAAGCATTAAAAAATAATCAGATTGCAGAAATACAATGTGTAAATGAGAAAATGGTCTACAATTATTTCTGAAAAAATATAAATGTGAGAAATATTTTAAAAAGATAATACATCTTAAGCATGTATCTCTTTACTCAGGCTATATAGTAAGCACCCAATAAATGTTGGTTATCATTGTTATTATCATTTATAAATATGATTATTTAATTATATTTAGGCATACAACAATATTTCTTATAAAGTCTTAACTCTTATTTAATCATAAACTTATTTTACATAATTGTATTTTTTTAATATCCTAAAAGATGGTATGGAAGACCGTTAATTACTCATGTGTCAGTTCTAATAGAAGCTGAAGAAAATTAAAGTAAGTCTGCAAGAGTCGAAGTACAATCTTGAATACATCCCACCTGAATTCAGAAACCTCAAGAACAGATTTGAGGACTGAACATTAATATCTGAAGACCAAAAGAGTTTTGGGATGGCATAAAGGACAACATACACAAAGATAGTAAAAAGTCATTTTAAAGACAGAAAAGAAGTAAAAGACCAAAAACAATGTCAGAAGAGACTCTGGAACTTGATCTTAAGTGCAGAGTAGCTAAGGTGAACCGAAGAGATGCTGAAGTAAACAAGCTGAACAGAAGATTTCAAAGGTGGCTCCAGAACAGTAGGTAAGGTATTATGCTCAACTGTGCAAAGTCCTGGATTTAGAAAACCAAAAGGAAAGAACACAATCAGCATTTCTTGAACCGAAAGAACTAAAGAGAAAATTCAAACCACAGATTTTAATACTGAAGATTTTTATGTGCAAACAAAAAGATTCAGAACCATAAAGAATAAATGGAAGGAATATACAGTCACCACACTGGAAAAAAACTGGTGAATAGTCAATCCTTTCAGAAGGTAGCATATGATTAAGAAACACCGTTATTGAAGGAAGACGTTCAAACTGCACTGAAGGCAGTGGTGAAAAACAAGGCTCCAGGAATTGTCAGAATATCAAACGAGATGCTTCAACAAAAGGATGCAACACTGTGAGGGCTCATTAGTCTATGCAAGAAATTTGGAACACAGTTATTTGGCCAACGGACTAGAAGATTTAAATTTTTGCCTGTTCCAAAATTGATCAAATGGAATGCAGAAATTGTTGAACAATGTCATTATCACATGCTAGTAAAATTTTGCTGAAGATAATTCAAGATCAACTGAAGTCCTACGTTAACAGGTAAACTCCAGAAGTTCAAGGTGAATTCAGAAGAGGATGTGAAATGAAGGATATCATTGGTGATGTCAGATGGACTTTGGCTGTAAGAAGAGAATACCAGAAAGATGTTTACCTGTGTTTTACCAACTTCAAGAAGGCATTTGACTGTGTAGATCATAACAAATTATAGATAACATAACCAAGAACGGAAATTGCAGAACACTTAATTGTGCTCATGGAGCATTTTTTCATGGATCAAGGGTCAATCCTTACAACAGAACAAGGTGATAGTGCATCATTCAAAATTCGAAAAGGTGTGCAGCCGGGTTATATTGTTTCACCTTGTTTATTCAATATGTGTGCTTAACAAATAATTTGAGAAGCCAGACTATCTAAAGAAGAATGTGTCATCAGGACTGGGAGAAGACTCATTAACAACTTGCAATATGCAAGTTTACCAAAAACGAAGGCAACTTAAAGCTCTTACTAAGTTCAAAGACTAAAGCCCTCAGTATGGATTTCACCTGAATATGAAGAAAACAAAAATCCTCACAACTGGCCCAATAAACAATAACATGATAAATGGAGAAAAAAATTAATACTGTCAATGATTTAATTCTATTTGAATCAATAGTCAGTATCCATGGGAGCAGCAGTCAAGAAATCAAATTATGTATTGCATTTGGCAAATCTACTACAAAAGACCTCTTTAAAATTCTAAAAAACTTTCATGACTAAAATGTGTCTGACCCAAGCCATGGTTTTTTCACTGTCCTCTTAAGCATGTGAAAACCAGACAATAAAAAAAGAAAACATAAGAACTGTGGTGTTAGACTATCAGAAAAGTGAACACAAAGTAGTTGCAGAACGCTCCCTAAGTTAGGATGGAGAGACATTGTCTTTCTTTTTTGGACACTTCATAAGGAAAGACCAATAGCTAGAAAAGGATAAAATGTTTAGTAAATTAGAGGGCCAGGGAAAATGAGGAAAACCCTCAATGAGATGTATTAACACAATAGCCACAACAGTAGTCCCAGATGTATCAGAAATCATGGCAATGGTATAATAACAGGTAATGTTTCTTTCTAGTACACATGTAGTCGTCATGAGTCATAGCTACCTGGATGACAACCAACAACATGTTATAATAGAGACACATTGGGATATTTTAAATGGATAAATTCCTATTCAATAGCTAATTTTGTTAAATATTAACTTACATTGATATATTCATTATAAATAATTTGCTTTCATTACAAAATATATTTTATTCCCAATATTTTTTTTTGTTTTTTTTTAGTACATTGCTTTCTTCTAATACGGAGTACAGATCTCTATCTAGATTTGTAACTAAACAAAAAAAATTTTAAAGGCAATGCCATATGTGCTCAAGTAGAATTTTACTTGTCTTTTAGGAATTATAGGAAATTAAAATATTATTTATTCTAAATAACAGATACTGGCAGGAAAATTAATGGGTGTTGGAAAGAATATTTGACCTATATATAAAACTTCGCAAATTTTAGTTGATACAGTAATTTGAGCAGAAGGCAAATTGAACTCATTTCCTCTTTCTTTCTACAGTTTTTTAAATAAATTTTTAAACAAATCAAAATGTTAATATTATTTATGTCTGCCTTGTTAGTTTAAATCCTTCCTCTCTCTTTTTGATAGTGTTATAATTATTTTCCTAATTAATAATGTATTATACACACAATATCTAGAAATTGTTATGAATATGCCTTTTAATATGCAGTTATATTTAAATCAACAGGATCTGGTGGCACAGTAGTTAACAGCTCGACTGCTAATCAAAATATTAGCAGTTTGAATCCACCAGCTGCTCCTTGGAAACCCTATGGGACAATTCTTCTCTGTCTTATAGGGTCATTATGAGTGAGAATTGACTCGATGGCAATGAGTTTAATGGGCTTGGAGCTAAAATATTTTGGTGCAATTTTTTATATTTATTCTCATTTTACTTTCATCCTATATAAATTAGAACTTTTTTTCCTCACAAACCGTTACCTATTGTTTTCCATAGTTTTAAAATGTTTGTATAATCTTATTCTTCTATCTCTCTAGATTTTGAAGTTTTGCAAAAGACTGAAAAATGATTGTGGTTGAATTGAAGAAAAAAAAAGTTTCAGTTGGAAAAAATAAACTCTGGGCTAATGTACCAGGTTTTGTGAGTAGGTGTTAGTAATTCTTGTTCTAGCATAACTGTAATATCCAAGAAAATTGTTTTCAATAAACCCATGCATGTCTGTTTTCTTGACTTTCTAAAATAGTATCAGACATATATGATAGTATAAATATTTAGGACATACAATGTGATAAATTATAAGTTCCATCACTAAACAGGGCAACCTATTTAGTGCATTCCCACTGCTCAGTTGCTACTGTAGACAGATTTAAAGTAGAATTTCTCTTTAGGATAATGGATACTCAATCATCCAGCTGCAGTTCAGTAGATTCTGACTCATGATGACCCAGTGTATTGCAGAGTAGAACTGTGCCCCTTAGGGTTTTGAAAGCTGTGACATTTCAGAAGCCAATCACCGGGCCTTTCTTCCAAGGTACCTTGGGATGGTTTTGAACCACCAAACTTACAGTTAATAGTCAAACACTTAACTACTTGCACCACCAGGTACTTCAATAGGTTCTCAGATGTCTTAGTTATCTAGAGCAGTTATAACAGAAATACTACAAGTGGATGGCTTTAACAAAGAGAAATTTATTCTTTCACAGTCTAGGAGGCTAGAAGTCCAAATTCAGGGTGCAAGCTCCAGGCGAAGGCTTTCTCTCTCTGTTGGCTCTGGAGGAATGCCCTTGTTATCAATCTTCCTTGCTCTAGGAGCTTTTCAGCGAAGGACCTGGGTTCAAAGTATGCACGCACCTGACTCTAATTTCTTGGTTGTATGAGGTCCCCATGTCTCTCCGCTTGCTTTTCTCTTTTATATATCAAAAGAGATGGCTAAAGATACAACCTAATCTTGTAGATTGAGTCCTGCCTCATTAACATAATTGTCAATAATCTACCTCATTAACATCATAGAGGCAGGATTTACAACACATAGGAAAATCACATCAGATTATAAAATGGTGTACAATCACACAACTCTACGAATCATGGACTAGTCAAGTTGACACACATTTTTGGGGGACATAATTAAATCCATGACATCAGACATACACAAAAGCCAATTATTTAGAGAGAAAATCTTCCATCTTATATTGCATATTTATAGGCACAGATTACAGAAAAGTAATCTAATTATACTTCTGTATAAAAGCTCTGGTCTTCAAAATTAAGCAGTTGCTGATCTGTGGTCTCTTTATGCTGATTTCAGCATAGATTCTGCTTATTACTGTTCTAGCTTCAGATTTCTCTTTATCATAACCTTTGAACACTGACTATATACGATTTTTTTTCTTTTAATTTTTTATTGTACTTTAGATGAAGTTTTACAGAACAAATAGTTTCTCATTAAACAGTCTGTACACATACTGTTTTATGACATTAATTAACAACCCCACTACATGTCTGCACTCTCCTTTCTCAACCTTGGAGTACCTTTTTTTTGGTGAAAATATACATAGCCAAAGTTATACCATTTCAAAAATTTCTACGTGTACAATTCAGTGACATCGATTACATTCTTCCCGTTGTGCTGCTATTCTCACTATCCTTTTCCAAATTATTCCATCACTATTATCTTCAGCTCACTGCCCCCTAGGCTTCCCATCAAAACTTTTGAGTTGCTGTTGTCAATTTGATTTCACATAGATAATTCTTTTGGGTTTTTTTGTACCTTAGATGAAGATCTGCAGAACAAATAGTTTCTCATTAAAGAGTTAGTACATCTATTGCCCTATGACAATGGATAACAAACCCACAACATGTCAACACTGTCCCTTCTCAACCTTGGGTTCCCTATCACCAGCTTTCCTGTCCTCTCCTGGTTTCTAGTCCTTGTCCCTGGACTGCTGTGCCTCATTAATCCCGTTTTGTTTTATGAGGCTGTCAGTGAACTTTGGGAGTGACTATAGCACTGAGCTAAAGGGGTGTCTAGGGGCCATACTCTCAGGGTTTCTCCAGACTGTCAGGCCAGTAAATCTGGTCTTATTTTGTGAGTTAGAATTTTGTTCTACATGCTTGTCCAGCTCTGTCCAGGACCCT
>NW_004444107.1:1383458-1399850 GCF_000243295.1 Trichechus manatus latirostris | reverse complement strand
CTCACCAAGGTAGAATGTAGAACATTGTCTTTATAAACTGTGTTATGCCAATTGAGCTAGATGTTCCCCGAGACCATGGTCCCCACAGCCCTCCGCCAAGCATTTCAGTCCCTCAGGGAGTTTGGAAGTGTCTACGGAGCTTTCATGACCTTTTCTTGTAGAAGTTGTGCTGGCTTTCCCAGTATTGTGTACAGTTGTACCCATCACCAAATTTACCACTTATCTATTGTCTATTTAGTTCCCCCCATCCCTCCCATCCCTCATAACTAACAAAGATTGTTTCTTTTTGTGTAAACTTTTACATGAGGTTTTCAGCAGATGTCTCATAAGATATTTGTTCTTTTGCGATTGACTTATTTCACTCAGCATAATCTCCTCCGGTTTCATTCATGTTATGAGATGCTTCAAAGATTCATCATTGTTCTTTATCTTTGCATAACACTCCATTGTGTCTATGTACCGTAGTTTGTTTATCCATTCGTCTATTGATAGGGGTCTAGTTTGTTTCTATCTTTTTGCTATTGTGAACATGCTGCAATGAATATGGGTGTGCATATGTCTATTCGTGTGACAGCTCTTATTTCTCTAGGATATATTCCTAGGAGTTAGATTATATTTTGTAGTGCTTTTTTGTTTGTGGTGCTGATTTTTTTTTGTTCCTCTTACTCTCTTGTGCTGAGTTCCTTTTGTTTTTGGATATTTTTTTTCATTTCTTCTGTTTTGTAGGTTTGTTTTCACTGAGAGTTTATGTTCTTCTGCTTTATTTTGATGAGTAGGTTTGTTAACATTCTTTGTGGTTACCTTGAAATTTACCCTTATCTTATAGATTTGAACCAGTCTATTATTACTTGGTATCACTTGACTTCCTCTCCATTATAAGTTTCTATACTTACACTGTTTATTCCCTCTTTTATTGTTGCGATGCTGTTGTCATTTACAGATTAACATCTCTGGTTCCCTGTTGTAATTCTTTTGGTTTTTCATAGTCCTTGAGTGTTCATTTCCTGGGTTGGTATCTGGCTAGTACAATCCAGTGTCCTATATGCAGCCTGTGGTATGATATTGTTTGTTCTCAGATTGAAGGACTTCCTTTAATAAGTATCATAAGTTTGGTTTGGTTTTTACATAGTCCCTTAATTTCTGTTTATCTGGAAATGACCTAATTTCACCGTCATATTTGAATGAGAGTTTTGCAGGATATATTTTTCTTGGCTGGCAATTTTTTTTCTTTCAAGGTTTTATATATGTCATCCCATTGCCTTCTTGCCTGCGTGGTTTCTGCCAAATAATTAGAGTTTAGTCTTCTTGTTTCTCCTGTTTATGTGACTTTTTGTTTTTCTTGAGCTGCTCTCAGGATTCTTTGTCTTTGGTTTTACTGAGTGTGATCATGATATGCCTTGGTGATTTTCTTTTGGGGTCTATCCTATATGGGGTTCGTTGAGCTTCTTGGATGGCCAGTTTTTCATCTTTCACGATATTGGGGAAGTTTTCTGTCAGCAATTCTTCAATGATCCTCTCTGTGTTTTCTGTTTTCTCTCCCTGTTCTCGAACTCCAGTCACTGGCGGATTTTTGCCTTTGATTGTATCCCACATAATTCTCAGGGTCTCTTCATTTTTCTTCGTTCTTTTTTTCTGATTTTTCCTCAAACAGAATTGTATCCAAGTGTTTGTCTTCAATTTCACTGATCCTATCTTCCATCAGTTTAAACCTGTTCTTCAGCCCTTCTATGACACTGTCCATTTCTGAAATTTTGTTCTTTATGGTTTGGATTTCTAATCGTTGTTTTTGTATGTTTTCTAGTTGTGAATTTATTTTAGCAATTTGGTTTCTGTATTATTTTCTTAAATTCTTCCATTTTTTGTCTGTATTTTCCAAGAATTTGTCCACCTTTTCTCTGAATTTGTCTATTTTTCCTCCTTTTTGTCTGCTTTTTGCTTCAACTCTTAGATAATTCTGAATATTAGAGATTTGAATTCCCTATCAGTTAATTCTAGTGCCTTTTCTTTTACTGGAAGGTCATATGGTGTTTTATTTTGGATGCCTACTGGAACCATCCTTTCTGTTTTTGTAAATGTTTTGATAGTGTCTGCTGTCTTCAGAGCATTCAGTGGTTATTTTCCTTGTTTATTGATTGTAGATTTGTTTGTATCATTTTGCTTTTTTGTTTTATTTGGTTATGTCTGAGCAGACAGGCTGTGCATTTTTTGTTGTTTGCTCGTTTGTGGGCATGATACTTTTCACCTCCTTCTCCAATGGGCAGGGTTAGTCACTCAGGTATGGTACAGCAGGTCAGGTCCAGCTGAAGGGGAATTTCTTGGATGGGTTACTTGTGGCATGTACCAGGGTTGACAGTGTGGACCGGTCATCAGTGCAGGGCAGGTTCCAGTAGGCTATGCCTGTGCTGCTCGGGAGTGTGATGTTCAGCCCACAGTACAGGTAGGCAAGATGGAGGAGGTAGATTGTGATGTGTGGATTGTGATGTGTATGGGAACAGGACAGAGAGGAGAGAGGAACAGAATCCAAAAACATACACAAAAAAGAAAGACTGCTAAGGGGGCTTGCTATATGAGTGGAGAGATGAGAGACTGAGAGATGAGGAAAAACAAAAATGAAGAAACAAAAAGAAAAAGGGTAAAATAAAAAATGAATAAATTGAGAAACTGGAAATGAAGAAAGAAAAAAAGGAATAAGAGAGAGAAGAAAACTAAACAAAGAAAGAAAAAAACCAAAAAGAAAAAAAAAAAACAAGAAAAAAGAAATGCCCCCAAGGATGTCCCTGTGTGTCTGTGCAGAGTAAGGAAGTAGTTTCCAAGTGCGAGGTACTTCCCTGGTAGAAGGGGCTCTCAAGCTGAGAAAAGAAAAAGAAAACAAACAAACAAATCAAAACATAACAAATCAGAGCAAACAAACAAACAAATGAAAAAAAAACCCTGGGGGGGTCCTACCAGCGTGGCGGCTCTGGCCGGGAAGCAGTTTCACAGTCTATCAGTGTTTCACAGCCTTTCAGGAAGAAGCAAAGATGGCACACGGAGCCAGGTATTTGAGAGAAAGGAGGGGGAGATAGTGAGAGGTAAGAAAGAAATCTAAAGAAGCAGGGAAAAAAGCAACTCCAGCAACCAACAAAAGGCACTCAGGAAGGTGGCCAGTGTGGGTGGGTGGAATCCAAGTGACACTGTGGTTGTAGGAAGCAGAGGAGTCTAAGTGGGTGTGAAGAAGGGTGGGGGGTGGGAAAGGCTATATCACTGGTTACCAGTTGTTCTGTCTCCTGGTGGAAGCTCTGTGAAGCTGCTTTCTCATATCCCCTGTTCACTGATGTCCGATAGGTGTCCAAGATGACGGATCCATGCTGCGGTAGCTGCTGGGGGACCTCTGCATGTATCACTCCTCACTCTCTGTTCTCGGTCAGTTTCTTATTCCATTTAGTGCTTGGCTGAGTTCTTTATCTCTTCATTTGGTGCTTAGGGTTTCGGAATTGATGTGTGACTCTGACTTAGTTTTTCAGATCTTTGTTGCTGAGGGACAGCATTGTGCTTCTGACTATAGTGCCATGTTGCCTGGAAGTCTATATAAGAACTTTTTAACCTACTCAATAGTCTACTCATACAGGAAAATCTCAATATTCAGATAACAACTCCTCTCTAGTCATTTCATAGTAACTTGGATGTTGTTGTACATTCTTTAGTGGCTACATGCAGAAGTATGTTATTTGGGTTACCAAATAATTGACTCTTCATAACTTAGTCTAAATCTTATTTTTCCTCCAATGTATTTTTGTTATTTTCTTTTACAACTATCACCTCACTTCATCACACCTAATTTGGAACTTTTATCACACACCATTAGATTTTCTGACATTTTATCTGTTACATAAATACAACCATCTTACTTACAGAAAGAAAAAAAAAGTACTTGAAATTAAGTGTAATCACTATGTTTCAGACCAAGTTTTACTATATAAATGTTGTCATTTGTTCACATTAATATTAGTATAAACACTATAGAAATGTTAAAGTATATAGACCTTCGAATGGTTTGAACATCAAAATATATTTAAACGCTCTCTTCACTTATCAGCGTGGTTAGGTTCCAAAGATCAGGTTGTTATGCGAAAATCAGCATGATGCAAATATGTAGGATGACCACATTAGATCACGAAATGGAGAATAACTACTTCATTACATAACTTCAAAATACATCATTACATAACTTCCAAACCACTAAGAATCATGGCCTAGCCAAGATGACGCATAACATTAACGATTACAATTGGTATTCCATGGTTTCCTGGAGCCTTGCTTTTTGCCAATGCCTTCAGTGCAGCTTAGACTTCTTCCTTCAATAGCATTGGTTTTTGGTCATACGTTACCTCCTGAAATGGATGAACATTGACCAATTCTTTTTGGTACAGTGACTCTGTGCATTCCTTCCATCATCCTTCGATGGTTCTTGCACTGTTTATATATATATATAACTTAAAACTTATACTCATTTAAGGAGCTCTGGTGGCACAGTGGTTAAAGAAATCACCTGCTAACTGAAAAGTCAGCTGTTTGAAACCTTCAGCTGCTCTGTGGGAGAGAGTTGTGACAGTCTGCTTCCATAGAGATTTACAGCCTTGGAAACACTATGTGGTTGCTATGAGTCTGAATCTACTCAATGGTAGTAGACTTGGTTTAGGTAGATGAATTTTGGGCCTTCTTCTCCTAACTTTCTGCCCAAATTTCTTGGAAGGAAACTTATATTTCTATCCTCCTAATGTTGAATTTCAAACTTATGTTCTTCAACACACTTTCAGATCTCAAGCTTTTAGCAGAAGTAGAGAATACGTATTTTCTCTCATTTTTGGTCTTTACTGAGCTAAATAGTTCTGGTTTGTAAAGATGTCATAGAACCTACACAATAACTCTAAACAGTACTAATAAATAATTTCATATTTGCTTCTATCAGCCCTAGGCTGATTTTTTAGAATATTTTTTTGCTTCATCATGCTTTGTTTCTCTGTTTCTGTAATATGATATAATTTTATTACTAATAAAAATAAAAGTATTCAGTACATGACCCTCCAGTTGCTACCATGAATGCATTGTATTTTAAATGTAAAATTTATAGTAAAATATCTGATGCTAAACAGAACATTAGCAAGTTAAAATGTCTAATAAAGCAGAGGCACTATTTAATTAAATTTGTAGTTATTTTCTTTAATGAAACAAACTATCCAGATCTAGTAATTAAAAAATAACATTCCAGTTTCATTGCTGAATGCATCATTGATTTATTGTAAGATCCTAAATGTAAATATAAAAGAATAGCAAAAAGTGTGAAGCACCTAGAAATTGCAAAAGTCCTAAGCTAATGCAAAATGCATTCCCTATTCAATTTATTTTTAATTATACAAATTTATTTTCATGAGGTCTTTTGATAAATTTAAAAATAATTTTATTGATTACCTTTGAATAAGTATTCAATAAACTATAACTTTTTAAAATTTAGTTAGAATTTATCAAAGTGATTGTTATTAAAAGAATTGCATATTATTGTTACAGCTTTATTGGGTGTAGTCAATTAATAGTATATTTTGACATGTTTCTTGGCATGATTATATTTAGCACATTGAAATGTGACAACTATAATTTGAGTATATGACACTAAAAATTCAAGAATTGGTACTAGAAATTGTTTTAAATGCAATGCCAAAATTTCGAAAGCTATGAAAAATAATATTAAAGCATTTCATTATGCTGTAATCTTAAAAGCAATTATCACCTTCTGTGGTGACAAGAATACAAAAGTGTATGCTTTCCAAACAACTTTTATTATCTAAAATGCATTCTTTGTTTCCACAAATGGCTTTTGTAAGCATCACATTAGAATAACAGCCAAGAACTGAGACTATTAAAAAAGAAAAAAAAAGGAAAATGAAAACTTAGGGTTTGAAAATGGACTAATAGATGAGTACATTAAGGTTGCAAAAGAATTTTACTCCACTAAGAGTTCAAGATATAGTAACTTTATCCTGAGATAGTTAAAGCTATAACCAATGAGAGACCATTTTAATTCTCCCGGAATCCAGATTTCTGGGGTTCATGCAGTTGGAGTGACCACTCAGGCCATTTGCCCTTAGGTGTCCTTTTGAACCTTGAGCCTTAAAGAAACTGGTTTTCTAAAAGTCACCTTTGTGTCTAACAATGGTCTAGATAAACTAGTAAGACCGTCTGCCCCAGACATTGTGTTCTTTTGAAGAATTCAGTCAGGATGAGGAAACAGAGACTCCAAAGTTCAGATTGGGAGATACATTTTAGGGTAAATCTGTAATTATTTTAATTGTTCTTCAAGACAATTATGTATGAAGTTTTTCCTGACCACAAACTGTTTATCAGTTTATATACAATCAACTGAAAAGAAAAATAAGATATATAAGAGGAACAGAAAATTAAGACCAGAAAATAAACCTTAAAAAAATTAAAAAGAAGAATTAGGAGATGAGAAAAGTCCTTATTATAAAAAGGTTTCTGGCCCCTTTCTCTGTGGAAATGCCAATAAGATGTGGTATAAGAATTTCGGAAGTTCTTCTCATCTTCAGAACATTTTTGACGATCTAGTGGAAATGTTACCCTGATTTGCAAATCTTATATAAACTTTAATCAATTTCTGTTATTGTTTTAAGGCCAATATCTAAAAAAGGAGAGATGTAAAAAAACAGTGATTCAAAACAGCCAAAAAAAATAAAAACAAAAAGAGTGCTTGGGAAAGACATCACAGACAAAGGTAAATAATAAGAAAGCAGGGGTAGTTTTCTACCAAATAAAGAAGTACATTTTAGAATGCTAAAATCCACTGTTCACAATGAAGATATAATAGTTATGAACATCTATACACTATATCCATAACTCAATAATCACATAAAGCAGAAATTAAGGAGAAAAAGGAGTCTTCTAAAAACATACTGTTAAGAGAATGTATTGCATTACTTTAGTTCAAGAGAGATCAAGTTTATGAAAAGGCATAGCTACTCTGCTAGAAGTAGTTTACATGCACAATAGAGCATGGCTATGCTTCTGGGCTCTGGAGTTAGACACAGATTTGTCAATTCTTAGCAAGGTTATTTGAATAAATTAAATCTCTGAGCCTTACTTTCTTCCTTTGTAAAAGTGGACAGTAAAAGAGTCTGCCTTATGGCATTACGTATTGTAAAGTATTTGTACAATTGTCCAGTATATAGCCTGACACACAGGAATTGTTCAAGAAGTATTTGCTCTTATTACTCAAATAGAAATATTGTCTCTTTGTTTATTTTTCATTATGGAAATTTTTAAAAAGCTTTTAAGTGGAGGGAAAACTTTCACTTCTATTATCAATAATCCATACACAATTAGTAAAGGGCTTCAAATTTGATTTAAAAAATGCATAGCCCAAAATAACAACCAATTCCAACTGAGAAAAATATTTGCGGCTTACATTAACTGTGGACTTAATACTCATCTAGAAGAAATGTCCCTTTAAGTGCTAATTTTCAGGTTAAGTTCTAACCAAAAGCTTACAGTAGCCTAAATTTTCTAAATATTGTCTCTTAGCTGTTAGTGTTTAGCAAATTTCTATATACAGAGGCTCCCAAAGAAGCAGTGATATATATTTGCTATTTGGTTGCTTCCCAAATATGGTGGTGGTAAATTCTTGTACCCAATGGCAACAAATGCTAGTAACCAGTAACAAATGGCAAGTATGATTTCTCTTCTCTTCTCCAATTTTCTGCTAAGTTTGGATTTTCTTCCTTCAGGGAAAAAACAGTAAATGGTTATCTTTCTAAGAAATAGAATAAAATGATGAAGTCAAGTGAGAAGAGATTAAAAGGGAGAGAAAATGGAGAAAATGTGAAGTAGACATTTTAGTTATATGTTTTCATCGGCTCCATTATGATTTCATATATGCTGTTGTTGCTGTTAGGTACCATCCAGTTGGTTACAACTCATAACAACCCTATGTGCAACAGAAGGAAACACTGTTCAGTCCTGCAACATTCTCACAATCGTTATTATGCTTGAGCCTATTGTTGCAGCCACTATGTCAATCCATCTCATTGAGGGTCTTCCTCTTTTTCGCTGACCCTCTACTTTACCAAGCATGATGTCCTTCTCCAGGAACGGGTCCCTCTTGATAACATGTCCAAAGTACATAAGATGAAGTCTCCCCATCCTTATTTCTAAGGAGCATCTGGATTTATTTCTTCCAACACAGACTTGTTCGTTCCTCTGACAGTACATGTTATACTTAATATTCTTCACCAACACTATAAATCAAAGTCTTCAATTCTTATTCACTATTCCTCATTTATTGTCCAGGTTTTGTATGAGTATTAGATAATTGAAAATATGATGACATAGGTCAGGGGCGTCTTAGTTCTCAAAGTGATATCTTTGCTTTTTAACACTATAAAGAGGTTTTTTGAAGCAGATTTTCCCAATGTAATGCTTCCTGACTTCTGATTCTATGGGCATTGATTGTGGATCCAAGTAAAATGAAACCCTTGACAACGACAATCTTTTCTCCATTTATCATGTTGTTGCTTATTGGTCTAGTTCTGAGGATTTTTGCTTTCTTTATGTTGAAGTGTAATCCATACTGATGGAATAGTCTTTGATCTTCATCAGTAAGTGCTTCAAATCCTTTTTGCTTTGCAAGAGCAAGGTTGTGTCATCTGCAAATCTCAGGTTCTTAATGAGTCTTCCACCAGTCCTGATGCCACTTTCTTCTTCATATACTCCAAATTTTTGGATTATTTGCTCAACATACAGAATGAATATGTATGGTGAAAGGATACAACCCTGACACACCCCTTTCCTAAATTTAAACCATGCAGTATCCCCTTGTTCTGTACTGCCTCTTGGTCTATGTACAGTTTCTGCATGATCACAATTAAATGTTCTAGAATTCCTATTCTTCACAATATTATCCATAATTCTTTATGATCTACATAGTTGAATGACTTTGCATAGTCAATAAAAACTCAGGTAAACATATTACTGGTATTCCCTGCTTTCAGCCAAGATCTATCTGACATCAGCAATGATATCCTTCATTCCAGGTTCTCTTCTGAATCCAGCTTGAATTTCTGGCAGTTCCCTGTTTACGTACTGCTGTAACTGCTCTTGAATTCTCTTCAGCAAAATTTTACTTGAGTATAATATTAATGATATTGTTCGATAATTTCAGCATTTGGTTGGATCACTTTTCTTTGGGGTGGGCACAAACATGGATTTCTTCCTGTTGGTTGGCCAAATTTCTTGGCATAAATGAGTGAGCACCTCCAGTGCTGTATCTATTTGCTTAAATATTTCAATTGGTATTCCATCAATTCCTGGAGCCTTGTCTTTTGCCAATGCCTCCAGTGCAGCTTGGATTTCTTCCTTTAATATTATTGGTTCTTAATCATAATGCTACTTTCTGAAATGGTTGAATGTTGACCAATTCTTTTTGGCGCAGTGACTCTGTGTATTCCTTCCATCTGCTATTGATGCTTCCTGTGTTCTTCAAGATTTTGCGCATAGAATCCTTTAAAATTACAGTTAGAGGCTTGAATTTTTCTTAATTTCTTTTAGCTTGAGAAATGCTGACCACGTTCTTCCCTTTTGATTTTTTAACTCCACGTCTTTGCACAATTTCATTGTAATATTTTACTTTGTGTTCTGATACTGCCCTTTGAAATCTTCTGTTCAGCTCTTTTACTTCATTTCTTTCATTCACTTTAGCTACTCTGCATTCAAGAGCAAGTTTCAGAGTCTCTTCTGACATCCATTTTGGTCTTTTCTTTCTTTCTTGTCTTTTTAATGACCGCTTGCTTTCTTCATGTATGATGTCCATGATGTCATCCCACAACCTGTCTGGTCTTCGGTCATCAGTATTCAGTGTGTCAAATCTATTCTAGAAATAGTCTCTAAATTCAGGTGGGATATACTCAAGATCTAACTTTGGCTCTCGTGGGCTTGTTTAACTTTCTTCAGCTTCAGCTTGAACTTGCGTATCAGCAAATGTTGGTCTGTTCTGCAACCGGCTCCTGTCCTTATTCTGACTGATAATACTGAGCCTTTCTATTGTCTCTTTCCACAGATATAGTCGATTTGATTCCTGTGTTTTTCATCTGGTGAGGTCCAAGTTATAGTCACTGTTTGAGTTGTTGAAAAATTGTATTAGCAATGAAGAATTCGGTCTTCCAAAATTCTATCATGGGATTTCCAGCATCATTTCTATCACCAAAGCTATGTTTTCCAAATACTGATCCTTTTTCTTTGTTTCCAACTTTCATTTTCCAGTCACCAGTAATTATCTGTGCATTTTGATTGCATGTTCAATAAATTACAGACCACAGAAATTGGTAAAAATTTTCAATTTCTTCATCTTTGGCCTTTGTAGTTGGCACATAAATTTGAATAGGCGTATTAACTGGTCTTCCTTGTAGAGGTATGGCTATTATCCTATCACTGACAGCGTTGTACTTCAGGATATATCTTGAAATATTCTTTTTAATGATGAATGCAGTACCATTCCTCTTCAATTTGTCCTTTCTGGCACAGTAGACCATATGATTGTCCAATTCAAATTAACCAACACCAGTCCCTTTCAGCTCACCAAGTCAAGAAAGGTGCGTGTCATGGTTATATCCTTTCAGCATAATTATTCATTCTGTATGCTGAACAAATAATCTGAGAAGTTGGACTATGTGAAGAGAACGGGACAACAAGATTGGACGACACAACTTTGACTGCTGAAAGTGAAGAGGACTTCAAGCACTTACTGATGAAGATCAAAGACTACACAGCCTTTGGTATGGATTCCACCTCAACATAAAGAAGACAAAAATCCTCATAACTGGATGAATAAGCAACATCATGATGAACAGAGAAAAGATTGACGTTGTCAAGGATTTTATTTTACTTGGATCCATAAATAACACCCATGGAAGCAGCAGTCAAGAAATCAAACGACACATTGCATTGAGCACATCTACCGCAAAAGACCTCTTAAAAGCGTTAAAAAAAAACAAAGATGTCACTTTAAGGACTCAGGTGCGCCTGACCCAAGCCATGATGTTTTCAGTTGCCTCATAGGTGATCAATGAATAAGGAAGAGTGAAGAAGAATTGATATGTTTCAATTATGGTGCTGGTGAAGAATATAGAATATACCATGGACTGCCAAAATAGTGAACAAATCTGTCATGGAAAAAGTGCAATCAGAATGCTCCTTAGAAGCAAGAATGATGAGACTTCATCTCACATACTTTGGGCATGTTATTAGGAGGGACCATTCCCTGGAGAAGGATATCATGCTCGGTAAAGTAGAGAGTCTATGAAAGAGAGGAAGACCCTCAGTGAGATGGATCGACACAGTGGCTGCAACAGTGTGCAGAAGCTTAACAAGAATTCCGTGCATGGTGCAGGAGCAGACGGTGTTTTATTTTGTTGTGCATAGGGTTGATATGAGTCAGAACCAACTGATAATACTAACAAATGAGGCAGGTGGCTCTGTGGTGCCACTGATCTTTTGCATGACTATATACTAATAAGAGCTAGATAAGTAATTTTTTGCGGTCACCTTTCCATTAAGTTACATGTGAAACCTCTGCATTTCCAAATAAGACACAGAAAAACCAAAACAAACCCATTAGTGCTCCCTAATTATAACACAGGAAAGCCATAATTATGCTTGTAAGCCTTATCTTACAGTAATAAAGGAAAAAAAGACAAAAGTGTACAAAACTAACACATCCAGGAAGCATCACTTAATGGAATGCTCAACCTACACGACAGTGAGGCTCCAACTCTGGTCTCCTGAGATTCACTAATTTAAAAATGGACCAGTTTTGACACTAAATGCATCAGAACCAGATGTCTTACCTGTGTGGTCCAGAGTCATAAAAATTGGCTAGTATACCGCTAACCCAATAGTAACGAAATGTTAACCGGTATACATTACTAAGTCTGTTAAATATGGTTAATATCCTCTATGACATAACAATATTTTTTGTTGACTAAGGAAAACAAGTCTGTGTAATGTAATAATAATATAATAATTATAATAGTAACAAATATAATAATGATGCTTTCAGAAACGATAGATAAAGTTGTATCAAAAACTGTAAACAGCTACTAAACTGATAACATTCTATAATAGCTTGGAAATTCCTTAGAAATCTTTATTAGGGTAAATTGAATTTTTTTCTAGAAATATATCAGTAATATTTTTTTAAATTTTGTTGTAGTTAGTTGCCTTCAAGTATGCTCTGACTCATGGTGACCTTATGCATAACAGAAGGAAGTGTTGCCCTGTCTTGTGCCACCTTCATGATTGTTGATATGTTTGAGACCATTATTTTGACTATATTGTAATGCCTTCCAACCTAGGGGGTTCATCTTTTAAGACCATATTGGACAATATTCCATTATGATCCATAAAGTTTTCATTGACTAATATTCAGAAGATCACCAGGGTTTTTTTTTCTGAGTCTGTCATAGTCTGGAAACTCCACTGTAATCTGTCCACCATGAGTGACCCCACTGGTATTTCAAATACTGGTGACATACCTACCAGCATCATAGAAATGTATAAGCCACCATGGTGTGGCAAATTGACAGATGGGTGGTGGAATCATCTAATTTAGTCTATACAGTTTATTTATGTATTTATTCTACATGGAATCACAAGATTTTATCAAGATAAAACATATTTACTTCAATGTTGGAGCCTTTCTTATGTTGAAAATTGTGTAAGTTGTATAAAGTTTCTGTCTAATAATGCATTGTTACAGAGCAGCATATATAAGGACAAACAGCACCTATTTCACATAATGGAGCTGTAAATGACAGCAGTATGGGCCAACATATGTTCCCTTAGTTATTTTCTTATTTGTTTTCCCCATCCAGGCAAATGACCATACAATGACTATTACCACAGGATTCCGTTAACAAAAACAAATGCCCATATATTTATATCTGGATATTTAGACTTTGAATACTATGTCTTGATGAGATTCAAAGGGAGAGACTGTAATCTGCAGTAGCCCAGAAATTTTCATACTATAAAACAAATGTTGAGAATAGGTTGAATCATTTACCATTTTGTATTGCTGTATCATTTTAATACAGAGAATGGTATAATGGTTTAGAATGTTTTCACCTGCATGTTTCTTTCTCGGTCATAATCCCAAAGAGATGTTTTTCTTTCAAATTTGCAAAGAACATACATTTTAAAGCCAGCTTTCTGATCTTTGAAAAAGAAAATATATACCTAACATGAACACTTCTCACTCCAAAACAAAACAAAACAGGCATGGAATATCATATTCCCCACTACTGTACAGGTGCATTTGCTGGCATAATCTAAAGGTGCCATCTGTATTCAGAGGTTAAGAATCCTTCTTAGATATATGCAAAACAAATTTCCCAGTGTATTTCAGAAATAGTCCACTCATTTAAAAATTACTTTTACTTTTGTAGAGTGAGTGTATATCCTATTAAAAATATATCAAGATTGGAAGCAAGATGTTTTTAAGAGTTTAAAGAAAATGTGTGCATAGTTGAATATGTATGCATTTCACTTAAACAACTGTCCATAAAAGGCATAAAACCTGAGCCACAATCTGGCAAAATGGCACTCTAGGCAGAAGCACAACGCTGTCCTTCGACAGCAAAGATCTGAAAAACTAGGCCAAACAGACAAAACAGCAATCCTGAAACCCTAAAACATGAAAAGAAGACATAAAGAACTCAGCCAAGCACCAAATGGAGTGAGAAAACTGATAGAGAATGGAGAGAGAGGAGACATTAATGCAGAGGACCCCTATCAGCTAATGTGGCACTGATCCACCATCTTGGACTCCTATCTGAGACCAACAAATATGGGGTACGAGAAAGCAGCTTCACGGAGCTTCCAGCAGGAGACAGAACAACCTGTAACTGGCGATATACCCTTTCCCACTCCCCACCCTTCTTCACCCCCACTCGGCCTCCTCTGCTTCCCGCAGCCAGTCTCTTGTCCGGGAAGCACCAGCTGCTTCGATTCCACCTGCCCACACCGGCTGGCTCTCTGAGTGCAATTTGTTGGCTGCTGGTGTTGCATTTATCCTCTTCTTTTGATTTCTTCTTTACATCTCACGACCTTCCCCTACTTTCACTGAGATACCTGGCTCCATTGGCCATCTTTGCTTCTTCTTGAGGGGCTAAAGAGCTCCAATAATTTGTGGTATACGCTTTCCCACCCCCCACCCTTCTTCATCCCCACTCGACCTCCTCTGCTTCCTGCAGCTGCAGTCTCTTGTCTGGGAAGAACTGGCTGCTTGGATTCCACCTGCCCACACTGGCTGGCTCTCTGAGTGCCATTTGTTGAATGCTGGTGTTGCTTTTTTCTGCTTCTTTTGACTTCTTCCTTACCTCTCACCACCTCTCCCTCCTTTCGTTCAAATACCTGGCTCCATGTTCCATCTTTGCTTCTTCCAAAGGGGCTGCAGAGCTCCGTTTGAGTGTAGGACTGCTTCTCGGTCTGGGTTGCCATGCTGGTGGGATCCCAAGGCTTTTGTTTGTTTGTTTGTTTTCAATTGTTTGTTTGCTTTCTTTTGCTTTTATTGAGTTGGGAGCCCGTTCTGGCTCGGGGGTGCAGCACGGCTTGGAACCTACCCCTTCAGTTTGCGCAGACGCACAGAGGGATCCTTGAGAGCATTTCTTTTTTCGTGGGTTTATTTTTTTTTTTCTGTTTTCTTGGATGGCTTTTACTGTTCTTTTTTTTTTTTAATTTGTATTATTTTCTTTTACCTTTTTTTCCGTTTTTGTCTTTCGTCAGTATGCAGTTTCTCGTCTCTCTATAGCTTCCTTCTCTTTCTGTTCCCTGAGTACCTGCCACTGAATACCTCTATGCCTTCAAGCCAGACTGTACTGCAACACCTGAGAACGACTTCCCCAGACCTCATAGCTGCACTGGTGGGATCACTGAGAGCTTTGCTGTTCTTTCTCCTTTCTGCTCTTTATTTATTCTTTTTTTTTTCTTCTTCCCCTTTTTGTTTTTCTCCATTTCATAGTCTCACATATATCTACACCAACGTCAAGCTGCCCTAGCACTCTTATTTGTTTGTTTGTATGTTTTTGGCTTCTGTTCCTCTCTCCTCTCTCCCATATCCATCTTAGCTCCACACATAACAATCTCCCCCCTACATCCTGCCTACTTGCACCATGCGCTTAACATCACACCACCAAGCAGCACAGGCATGGCCTACTTGAACCTGCTCTGCACTGATTACCAACCCGCCCTGGTGGCTGTAGTAAGTACCACAAAAAACCCATCCCAGAAACTCCTCTTCAGCTAGACCTGCCCTGCTGTACCATATCTGAGTGACTGACCCTGCCAATTGGAGAAGGATGCCAAAAGTATCGCACCCACAGACAAGCAAACAACAAAGAACACACAGCCCGCTGCTCAGACATAGCCAAATTTTTAAAAAAATGATGAAACAAACAAATCTACAATCAATAAACTAGAAAAATAACTACTGAATGCCCAAAAGACAACAAACAATATCAAAACATTTACAAAAACAGGACAGGATTGTTCCTGTAGATGTCCAAAATAAAACACCAGATGTCTTTCCAGTGGAAGAAAAGGCACTAGAACTACATGATAGGGAATTCAAATCTCTAATGCTCAGAATTATCCAAGAGTTGAAGCAAAAAGCATACAAAAATGAAGAAAAAATAGACAAATTCATAGAAAAGGCAAAAAAAATCATGGAAAATACAGACAAAACATTGGAAGAATTCAGGAAAATAATGCAGGAAAAAATGCCAAAATAAATTCACAAACAGAAATTATACAAAAACAACAATTAGAAATCCAAAAGATAAACAATAAGGTTTCAGAAATGTACGGTGTCATAGAAGGGCTGAGGAGCAGATTTGAAACAGTGGAGGACAGGATCAGTGGAATTGAAGACAAACACTTGGACACAACTCTGTTTGAGGAAAACTTAGAAAAAAGAACAAAGAAAAATGAAGAGACCCTGACAGTTATGCGGGATACAATCAAAAGCAAAAATTTGTGAATGATTGAAGTTCCAGAACAAGGGGGAGAAAACAGAAAACACAGAGAGGATCATTGAAAAACTGCTGACAGAAAACTTTCTCAATATCATGAAAGATGAAAAACTGACCATCCAAGAAGCTCAACAAACCCCATATAGGATAGACCTCAAAAGAAAATCACCAAGGCTTACCATAATCACACTCACCAAAACCAAAGACAAACAAAGAATGCTGAGAGCAACCCATGAAAAACAAGAAGTCACATACAGAGGAGAAACAATAAGACTAAGCTCAGATTATTCGGCAGAAACCATGCAGGCAAGAAGGCAATGGG
>NW_004444107.1:1380063-1380964 GCF_000243295.1 Trichechus manatus latirostris | reverse complement strand
TTTCTCAACATAATAAAGGGCATCTATGCAAAACCAACGGCCAACGTCATTCTTAATGGAGAGAGGCTGAAAACATTCCCCTTGAGAACAGGAATAAGACAAGGATGCCCTTTATCACCACTCCTATTTAACATTGTGCTAGAAGTTCTAGCTAGAGCAATAAGGCAAGAAAAAGACATAAAGGGCATCCAACTTGGTAATGAAGAAGTTAAACTATTCCTGTTTGCAGATGATATGATACTATACATAGAAAACCCTAAAGACTCCATGAGAAATCTACTGGAACTAATAGATTCAGCAGAGTAGCAGGAGACAAGACAAACATACAAAAATCAGTTGGATTCCTGTACACTAATAAGGAGAACAATGAAAAGGAAATCAGGAAAACAATACCATTTATAATACCCCTAAAAACATAAAATACTTAGGAATAAATCTAACCAGGGATGTAAAAGATGTATAGAAAGAAAACTTGAAAACACTACTGCAAGAAACCCAAAGGGATCTATATAAACGGAAAAATATACCACGCTCTTGGATAGGTAGACTCAACATTGTGAAAATGACAATTCTTCCCAAAGCAATTTACAAATACAACACAATCCTTATCCAAATACCAACAACATTCTTCAAAGAGATGGAAAAACTAATCATTATCTTTATACGGAAAAGGAAGAAGCCCCGAATAAGTAAAGCACTACTGAAGAAGAATAAAGTTGAAGGACTCACACTACATGACCTCAGAACCTACTATACAGCTGCAGTAGTCAAAACAGCCTGGTACTGGTACAAGTACAGATACATTGACCAATGGAACAGAATTGAGAACCCAGATGTAAATCCATCCACCTATGGTCACCTGCTCGTCAACAGGAGCCCAAAGTCCATCAAATGGGGAAAA
>NW_004444107.1:1347424-1379650 GCF_000243295.1 Trichechus manatus latirostris | reverse complement strand
ACACACAAAAAGTAACAAACTCTGTTGGTTACCAGGGATGGGAGGGGTTGGGGGTAGAAGTCCTAAATAGGCAATAGATAAGTGGTATCTTGGGTGAAGGGTGAGACAGTATACAATACTGGGGAAACCAGCATAACTTGTACAACGAAAGGTCATGGAAGCACCATAGACACATTCAAACTCCCAGAGGGACTGAATTGCTCAGCAGAGGGCTGTGGGGACCATGGTCTTAGGGAACATCTAGCTCAATTGGCATAACACAGTTTATAAAAACAATGTTGTACATTCTACCTTGGTGAGTAGCGTCTGGGGTCTTAAAATCCTGCGAACAGCCATCTAAGATACTCCACTGGTCTCATCCCTTCGGTAGCAAGGGAGAATCAAGAGAACAGGATACAAGGAAAAGATTGTCCAAAGGACTAATTGACCACAGCTACCAAGGCCTCCACCAGACCGCGTCCAGTACAGCTAGATGGTGCCCGGCTACCACCACTGACTGCTCTGACTGGGATCACAACAGATGGTTCTGGACAGAGCTGGAGAAGGATGTAGAACAAAATTCTAACTCACAAAAAAATGATCAAATTTACTGCCCTAAAGAGAAACCCTGAGAGTATGGTCACCAGACACCCTTTATCTCAGTGGTGAACTCGCTTCCGAGGTTCACCGTTCACCCAGGGAGTGGACAGCCCCATAAAACCAAATGGGACTAATGAGGCACAGCAGTGCAGGGACAAGGGCTAGAAGGCAGGTGGGGACAGGAAAGCTGGTGATAGGGAACCCAACGTTGAGTAAGGATAGTGTTGATGTGTTGTGAGCTTGTTAATCATTGTCTTAGGGCAACATGGGTATTAACTGTTTAATGAGAAACTAGTTCTGTAAACCTTCATATAAAGTGAGAATAGCAGCACGATTGGAAGAGTGTAGTCGATGTCACTGAATTGTGCATGTAGAAATTTTTGAAATGGTGTATCTTTGGCTATGTATATTTTCACCAAAAAAAAAAAAGGTCAAGAAGGGAGAGGGTTGACATGTCGTGGGTTTGTTAACTAATGTCATAAAACAATATGTGTACTACTGTTTAACAAGAAACTATTTGTCTTGTAAATCTTCGCCTGAAGTACAATAAAAAAAGGGTTTCTCCCCAGAAGCTAGTGTTAAAAAAATAAAATAAAAAAAGGCATAAAACCTGAAATACGCTTTGTATTTATAATAGGAGAGTTTTCTCACTCTGTCTTGAACTACTTTTAAGCATCTTTGATCTTAGAGAGGATTCTTTCAGAAATTTTCAGAACTAAAAAAATGTTAAAAAATGTTGTGAGTTTCCTATTAATAGTTTTGCTTAGGTGTTTAAAGTTTTTAAAAAGTGATCTGAAGTTCTTTGTGGAGGTTTCATGTTTTCCTATCTTCTGGAAAAAATTCTAGTATTTTGAGGAGAATCCTGTCCTAACATCAATGAGTGATGTGTCAAAATATCCAAAAGGAGAAAACGTTTTAAGAGTGACAGCTTTTTCTGTTTAATAAAGATGAAATGTCAAGTAAGGTGAGGACACAGTACGTCCTGTCAACGGTAAATTATAAATCATGGATGATCATAACTTAAGTTATTCCAGTTGAAGAGCTCTAGGAATCATAACATAGAGAATATATTGAGATTGAGTACATAGATGCAGAAGGATAGACTTTTTTTTTTACAAAAACAATGTTCTGTGTATTTCTTTTAGTATATTTAATATTTACAAATATTGTTAATACTGTGTTTTCAATAATTTCTAGAGATAATTTATTTTTGGAGTCAGAAGTTATGCTGTAGTTAGTTCTTTCTTTTGGCTTACTTAATTTTTTAATAAAGGAGATTAAGACATATACATATGTATGCACTATATCAAAACAAAAACCATTGCCATTGAGTTTATTTCAACTCATAGCAACTCTATAGGACAGAGTGGAACAACCCCATAGTGTTTCCAAGGAGGGGCTGGTGGGTTCAAACTGCCAGCGTTTTGGTTAGCGGTCAGACTCTTAACCACTGCACCACCAGGACTCGTGCATTTACTATATATATTTTATATACATGTATACTATATATGGAGCTCTGGTGGCTCAGAGGACAAGAGATCAGCTGCTAAACAAGGATTAGCAGTTTGAATCCACCAGATGCTCCTTGGAAACCCTATGGGCCAGTTCTACTCTCCTATAGGATGGCTATGAGTTGGAATTGACTCGACAGCCATGGATTTGTTTTTTGTTTTTTATACTATATATGTATATGTGTATATATATATATACACACACACACATATAAGAGCACCATTGAATTGTAGAGTTTGATGAGATTTGCAGGCTATACATATACATAAACACTACCAATAGAAAATAAAATGTTTTTATCACCACTGAAAGTGTTTTTGTGATTTATCTTAGTTAATTTCCACCCAATGCCACCAACCTCAGGCAACAACTGATATGATTTCAATTATTAGAGATGATATTTATATTTCTTAGTTATATACATACTGTGATGGTTAAGTTTGTGTGGCTAGGCCATCATTCTCAGTGGTTTAGCAGTTATGATGTAGTTTGGAAGTTATGTAATGATGTAATGACTTCCATGATGAGATCTGATATAATGTAATCACATCCATGATGACATCTGCTGTGAGCAACCAATCAGTTGAAAAGTCTCCTTGGAGATGGGGCCTGCATCTAATATATATGGACTTTCTTGTTTTGTCTTGCTTTGGATCCTGCATATGGCTCGCCATCATCTGACCTCTGCTTCTTGGGACTTAAGCCTGACAACTTACCTGCTGATCTTGGATTCCTCTGCCCCTTCAGCTATGTGAGTCAGGAGAAGCCTCCAGCCTGATGCCTTACTTGGAACTTTTCACCTCTACAACTGCATGAACCATTTCCTTTATATAAATCTCTCTCTTTCTCACACACACACTCTTTCTCTCTATATGTATATATATACAAACATATATATGTGTATATATATATATAGATATATAGATATATATGCTTCACTGGTTTTGTTTCTCTAGAGAACCCAGCCTTAGACATAGATATAGAGCTAGATTAATATAGATTACATATGTATGTATATTTGGGAAGGATCTGACTTCTTTTGCTCAAAATAATGTTTCTAATGAGTTCCATGTTAATGTATTTATAGTAGTTTTTTTTTTTTTTAGTTGCTTAATAGAGTTTTTTTTGCATAAATATAGTACAGCATGGTTATGGATTTGGATAGTTTCCAGGTTTGGGGACTGAACATGTGTTTACAAGCTTTTGTTTGGAAATATGTTGTCTTTCTTTTGGTATTTCAGAACATAAACAATCTGATATTAGGATAAATGTAAAAGTCTAGAGTCTATCATATGTAAATCTATCAAAACTTTGCTCAGTGGATGACTGATTGCAAACTGAACGGAGACTCATAATCGCTAAACTTTAAACATCCGAGATAGATAATCTACTACTTACAAAATAAACTATGGTTGAGATAATAAACTATGGTTGAGATATTTACATTGTTTTGAAAAACTTCAGCATACGTATGTGTACACATTCATATATATATTCGCTCAAAAATGTATCCCACCATATTAGAGTTAAGGGAGCCTATTTACCCGCACATCACACAATAAACAAACAAACAAATCAATAGAAACTGAACAAAATAAAAAATAACTGTTTCCAGACATTGGAAATTAAGGTGCTGTGGACTGGACTGTAATCATTGAGAGAACTGAACCAAACAAAGTCAGCCCTTTGATTTTCCAGATTTTAAGCTGAAGAACCTTCTGGATCACAAAGCAGGGAAGAGTATACCAAGCAGTAGTTTTGCTGAATTTTCAGGACAGATCATAATTTGAGAGAGATCATGAGGTGCCTCAGTTGGCATAGGGTCCTGTTGACTCTTTCCTGAAAACTAAGACATATACAATGGTTAAAATTGTATAAGGTTGGATAAAGAGCAACCTGAAAGGTATGAGCTGAATGGTTTCCAAAGTTTACTGAGAACTGGGAAGTAATTGAGTTTCAAAAATCCTTGAGTAATATTTAGGAATATACCATGAGAGCCGTAGTAGTAGGACTACATCTTCATTAATATAAATGTTAATGTATACCTTCCTTAAAAAAACTTAAAATCACGAATTATAAGACTCAAACTGACATAGAAATGAACTGCTACCTGACCAAAGCTCAAAAGTCTTTAGGTGATGACAAAAACCTCCAGACACACAATAATATAAAATAAATATGATCAGTATTAAAACAAAAATCACTAAACATGCCAAGTAGCAGAAAAACGCAATCCATAAATAGGATAAAAATATCAGTCATTACAAACATATTTGGAAATGATAGAGATGATAAAATTAGCAAATATATTAAAACATCTATCTATAGTAATGTTCAAAAAATGAAAAAAAAATACTGTGAAGAAAAACAGAAGGTTAAGAAAAAGAATTTCAGGAGGTAGAAACTACACTATCTAAATATTTTTTTTTAAATGACTGGAAAGAGTTTAATAATAGATTAAATATTACAGAGGACAATATTAGTGACGTTGAAGACTTGCAATAGACAGTAGGCAAGATAAAGTACATGATGAGAAAAAGAAATTATGAAAAAATAAACTGAACAGATCTTTAGTGACCTGTGAGACATTAGCAAGTGTGCTTAAAAAATGTGTACTGGAGGATGTTGAAGGAAGACAAGGGGAGCATAAATATTAGAAGAAATCGTGGAGAAGAAGTTTCTAACTTTGATGAAAATATGAATCCACAGATACAGGGAACTCAACAAAATTCAAGTAAGATAAATTCAAAGAAAACGCCAGTAAGCCATATCATAATGAAGCTCCAGAAACTCATGATGAAAAGAATATCTTAAAAGTTCAGAAGGGAAAAAAAATTATGCAGAAAAATGAAGATAAGAATTACACTCTTGTAGTTCTCCTTTTCATGAAAAACTATGCTAGCCCAAAATATGGAAATTATATCTTTGAAGTTCTGAAAACAAAAATATTCTCAGGTAAATGAATTCTAAACTGAGAGAAAATATCCTGTAAAAATGAAGATGTAATAAAAATATTTTGCACAAATCAAAGCTGAGAGAACTTCAAGCTGCCAGAAATTAATTATAAAAAATGTTAAATAAAATTTTTCTAGTAAGCATAAAATAATAATGAATGGGAGCCTTTTTCTCAGTTTTACGGTTATTAAAAATAATTAGCTATATCATGTAATGAAATAAAATGGTTTGTGGATTTATTATATATGTATACATATACACGCATACATACCAAAAAACCAGAACCAAACCCATTGCCATCGAGTTGATTCTGACTCATAGTGAGTCTATTTGTATGCATATATACATATGCATATAAATAAAATCTATGAAAACAATAACATCTTTGTGTCACACATGAAATGGCAACACTATTTGGATACATATTTTGGTAAGTTAAAGATGCATGTTAAAAATATTAGTACAACCACATAAACAATTCTAAGATAAAATCCAATTTTAATCATCACCCAAATAATATGTAAAAAGGTAGTAAAGGAGGGAAAAAGAGAAGGTATGGGGCAACAATAAAATAAATGACGATAAAAAAAAACTCACTGCTGTCAAGTCAATTCTGACTCGTAGGGATCCTATAGGACAGACTAGAACTGCCCCATAGGGTTTCCAAGAAGTGGTTGGTGCATTCAAACTGCCAACCTGTTGGTTAGAAACCAAGCTCATAACTACTTCACCACCAGGGCCCCAAATGACAATATGGGAGATGTAAATTCAAACATCTTTATAAGTGCATTAAGTATAAATGGCTAAACACTCCAGTTAAATTAAAGAGATTGCTAGACATTCCATAAAAAAAAGACTCCATTCATGCTCTCTATAAAAACTCACTATCTTATAACCTTAAACAGTTCAAATGAGTGATACAATAGGTACCATGAAAACTCTAAGCAGAAGAAAGTTGGTGTCTCAGTCAGGATTCTCTAGAGAAATAGAACCAGTGAGATATATGTGCGTTATCTGTATATTTTATCTATTTATAGATAGAAATTTACTTCGACGGCTGGCAAGTTCAAAATACATAGGCAATGTGTCAGGTTGGAGATTTCTGCAGGCTTGCATCCCAAGATCCATAGGTCAGGTGACAGGAAAAGTGCAGAATAGAGACAGAAATCAAAATCTGCCTAAATGTTTATACTCTGGAAGCTGACTTCACCTTAAGGAACTGCCAATTCAGTTGATTTATAACATTATATTGAATTGCATTATAGAAGGGGGTTCATTACATTACACTACATTAGATTGCATTATGGAATAGCACCTAGCGTTAGGCCAAACCACTGAAAGCCATAGCCTAGGCAAGTTGACTCATAAAATTAACCATCACAGCTGGAGTGGCTGTATTTTCAGAAAAACAATTATTCCAAGGAAAGAAATACTTCCAGGGATAATTAAAAATATGTCAAAGTGATAAAAGGATCAAATCATAAAGAATATATAATGCTATAAAAATATATTCATCTAAAAATAACTTCAAAACACGTGGAGGAAAAACTGATAGAACTAAAACATGAAAAAAAAAACCACACCCACATATATTTGAAGATCTCAATGTTTCTCTCTGTAATAGAAAGAACAAATATACAGAAAATTAGTAATGGTGTAGAAGACCCAAATAATACTGTCAACTAACTTGATCTAATTCACACTTATGGAATGCTTTACACAAACACAGCCAAATCCATTCTTTTTAGGAACAGATAGAACATGTGAGAGAGTACATACTGGGCTTTAAAAGTCCCAATACTTTTAAAAAGAGAGAAGCCATATAGAATGTATTTTCTAAGCATATTACAAATAAATTAGATATAAAAAGAATAAAATGTTAGAAATTAAAAAATAATTTCTAAATATTACATCCTTTCACCATACTTATTCAATCTGTATGCTGAGCAAATAATCTGAGAAGGTGGACTGTACGAAAAAGAATGAGGTATCAGAATTGGAGGAAGACTCAGACAACCCGCAACGTACAGATAACACAACCTTGCTTGCTGAAAGTGAAGAGGACTTGAAGCACTTACTGATGAAGATCAGAAACACAGCCTTCAGTATGGATTACACCTCAACATAAAGAAAACAAAAATCCTCACAAGTGCACCAATAAGCAAAATCATGATAAATGGAGAAAATATATAAGTTGTCAGGGATTTCATTTTACTTGAATCCACAATTAACACCCATGGAAGCATCAGTCAAGAAATGAAAAGACGTATTGCACTGGGCAAATCTGCTGCAAAATATTTGCCCACTGCAAATGTTAAAAAGCAAAGATGTCACTTTAAAGACTAAGGAGTGCCTGATTAAAGCCATGGTATTGTCAGTCTCCTCATATGTATGCGAAAGCTGAACGATGAATAGGGAAGACTGAAGAAGAACTGACACCTTTGAATCGTGGTGTTGGCGAAGAATATTGAATATACCATGGACTACCAGAAGAACAAACAAATCTGTCTTGGAAGTAGTGCAGCTGGAAATCTCCTTAGAAGCAAGGATGGTGAGACTTTGTCTCATATACTTTGGACATGTTATGAGGAAGGACCAGTCCCTGAAGGACATCAGGCTTGGTAAGGTTGAGGGTCAGCTAAAAAGAGGAAGAACTTCAATGAGATGGATTGACACAGTGGCTGCAACAATGGCCTTAAGCATAACAACAATTGTGAGAATGACACAGGACCAGGCAGGGTTTCATTCTGTTTTACAAAGAGTCTCTATGAGTCAGGACTCACCTGACAGCACCTAACAGCAACAACAACACAAGGTTTAAAGAAAAGAGATGATGTATAGATTGGAACAGAAAAAGGAAAATTTGTCTGTATTAGAAGACTACAAATATCCATCAAAAAATCTACAACTCAAAAGTAAGTTGAACTAGTTTGCAGGAAACGAGGTCTCTATACAAAAATAAATAGAATTTCTATGAAATATTAAATGTAGAATTTTTAATACAGGTAGTCTTCACTTTGCATGGTACTGATATGCACACATTTCAGTTACCTTAGTTTAGAAGAAAATTTTTGCATGAGATTTGAAAGGTGAAATTGAAACAACTGTGCTTATGCTTTGAAGGTCAGTATAGGGTGAAATGACCACTGCAATTCACACATATTGATACTGATCTGATGGCTCATTTTATTGGCGTGGGGCAGCAGCCATTGCTGTTCACATCCTGCCCTCCTGCCCTACACATGCTGCCCTTAGCTTTAGTTCAGGTCAACATGAATGTTTAGGTTATCTGTGTAATGGAGGTTAGAAGTCATCAAAAAATGGATGCATGTTGCAGTTTGTCCTGATGGTCTCCAGTTTGACTTCTCGTGTTCCAGTTTGTCAAGTCCAGATTTTTTTCACAACCGTCAGTCCAGCTGACATTCAGAGATTTCAGCCCTACAACCAGATTCAGAGGCATTCTTAGTAGTTCTGCTTCCCCGCATGTATCCTAACAACCACAGAGAAAGTACAAAGCATAAACAATGCATAGATGCTTTGTATAGTCTTCAGATTAAAATGGTGCCCTCTGCTATAGCCTGATCAGATTCAAATCCTGGCTTCATCCATTAAAGTATATAAATATGGCTATTGCTTTCTGTATAAGCCCCAGTTTTCTCACTTGCAATATATGGACATAAAATTTCATATTCTTATAAATTTGTTGTGATCTGAAATGAAATGAAATATGTACACCACTTAAGACTACATGGCAAAATAAGTGCTAAATATATATGTTATGATGGAAATGATAATAATACATACTATGATGTTGATCTATTGTAGCCTGACTTGCTGAATTTTATCAAACCACTTTTTTTTTCACTAAACTGCAATACTATGCTTTGTATATGTAAACACGTACCTTATTTCTATCACTGCTTTATTATACTTCCATTGTAGCAGTAGTAATTCTCTTACATTTGATGTTAATTAAGTCATATCTGTTTATATATTGGACAATTTTGAAGTAGAATAAAGCCATACTTGCAATCATAAGCAAATGAGTAACAAAGAGTATTTACTATTTTTAGAACAATTTAAGACATATAACTCAGTGATTTGTTTTTCAAATGTTCACAGATACTTAGAATTCTTTGTGTTAACTAGTAGTATTTGATTTATATGTCAGATGTTTAGAGTTGTAAATATTTTATTTTTTATTTTATGACCATATGGATAAATAGAAAAATCCATGTAAAGTTGTAATCCCTGCTTTCTGAAGTGAGGAAGAATTACCTATTCAAAATTAAAATTTGAATGTCTGAAAATATGACACTTGTTCTAGCTTCTGTAACTATATTCAGTCAGGAAATAATTATTCTCACAGGTCCCTGAGAATTCATGTAATTAATAGAAAATTTACTCTCTGTCAAGTTTTAATAAATGAAATATTTTAATACATTAGATCTTTTTCTTTTTCATTGTTAAAAAATGTATATCCTTTAAGAAAAGTTTCAATTCTCCACTCCAGATAGAGCTGGCAGAGTTCTTAGATTCCTAGAGAGAATATTTATACATTTATATTTTATTTTTCAGCTTTACACTTATATTAAAAAAAAAAAAAAATCCGTTGATGTCGTGTCAACTCCCACTCATAGCAACTGTATAGGAGAGAGTAGAACTGCCCTTAAGGGTTTCCAAAGAGCAGCTGGTGGATTCCAGCTGCTGACCTTGTTAGCAATTATAATTTTGTTCTACAAACATGAATCCGGATTTTGAAATTTAGTTTTAAAAAATGTAATGAAATAAGATAGAACTTCATGGAGAGGATGAATACCCAACAAGAGACCATTAGCAATTTCATCTTATGTTCTACAATAAACATGCTGTGTAGAAGTGATTGCGTTTGAAGTTATCAGCACATTTGAATGCAAACTACACAACCATGAAACTTGAGGCTTTCGTTTGCTATCAAAATAAATTAGAAGGCAGTTCTTGGCTGGCAAACCATTTGAGCATTTCAGTTCATAACTACTCATGGTGTTATTAACAGATGTCTTTGCTCATACTGTGATCTTCCTTGTGATACTGTTTTATTCAACATTATATCTAAAGTGAATGTAGATGACTTGTTTTAGCATATAATAAAACAAATCCTGATGTAGAAATCCTGTGGGAAATTATACAATTTCTACACACAATTTCTACACAACTAATTTTCTCCTTATGATATCATGATCCCCAGTACACTTTTACAGCTATCAAATATATTGTTTAACATCACCATTTCCATGAAAATATCTCATAAATAACAAAAATGTAATTAAAAAAAATTTATGCTTTGTATAGTGGCATTCATTTCAGAAAATCTATTTTCATTTTTAAATTAAAAGTGAAATAAAAACAAAAAAACCTGTTGCCATCAAGTCAATTCCGACTCATAACTACCCTACAGGACAGAGTAGAACTACCCATAGAGTTTCCAAGGAGTGCCTGGTGGATTTGAACTGCTGACCTTTTCGTTAGCAGCCATAGCTCTTAACCACTATGCCACCAGGGTTTCCAAAATTAAAAGTAACATAATGTAAACATTGATCATGTGGTCTATTGCTTATTGACACTATTTTTTTTTTCTTTTTAATAGAACAAATTTCTCTGGTACTGCACTATAAGAGAATGTATTCATAACCAATCAAAGGTGAATGCTGCCTTTGCCAATGATGCATTAGTTTGAAATTCCTGGGAAATATTTAAGAATTCAAAGATAGTATCTTAAATGTAGTAATCCTGTCTGCTAACATATATGCACCCACATGCCTATATTAATTGGTTAACTGGAAACATTATCACATAATAGAAAGAGCAAAGATTTGGAGTTAAACACATAGACACACAAGTTATTTCTAATCTGAGTTCTAGCAGCTGTATGAGGTTCTTAATTAAACCTGAACATTTATTTCATCATCTGTTATGTGACTCTGACAAGTTTTTCAAAATTTCTAAATAGCCAGGAGGCCGGTTGATAGAGGGAACCAATCACTGATAATGATTCTCCATGAATATCGCATCCTTCTGATCATACCCTGAGCACACCAAACACTCCCAGAGCATTATCACACAGAAAGTAGCTTTGCTTACTTTCAGTAAGAAGCAGACAGCACACAAGAACAAATTGGGATCCATTTTTGAGCAACCCCTGACTCAAGGTGATGAGTATGCCACTTATGTACTACAGGAAAGGGACTTAAAAGGAACCCACTTTCTGCCACATCCCCTCCAGGACAGGTAGGCTTACTTAGGTGGGTTGAAAATTTCTGCTACACGTGCTCCACCTAGCATTATAGCTGTGGAGACCCGGAGGTTCCTCAGCCAGCCACTTTTATACCGCAAAGCCTATGTGACAGGCTATACAGACAAACATCAGGCCTCATAGAGTTGGGGGCAGTGGTTTCTTCTGAGGTCTTGTCATGCTCCCTTACTTCCTGAGGCCTGTTGCTAAAGTGATGAATTGAGCCCTCTCAACTCTTTTATCCATATTTAAATGGTGTTGTCTGACTGTTTTAGAAGAACAAAGACCGCCTTGATTGCTTAGGCCATTTTCACAAACCAGAGACACACGGACTTGTTCTTTTCTTCAGCTTCAACTTGTTGTTCTTTGCCCCACACCTATAAAATGCAAATAATCTTATCAGCTCTGTTCTTTAATAAGGACTGTATTTTGTGATAATTCAATTCTATAAAGATAATCAAATTCAATTCTCTACAGATGGCATAATCTGAAATTTCAATTCTTTTTTTTTTTGTGTGTGTGTATGTGATTTAGGTGAAAGTTCACCGTAAAAATTAGTTTCTCATTTGAAAATTTATAGAAAAATTGCTTTGTGACATTGGTTGCAATCCCCACAATGTATCAACACTCTTCCCCTTTCCCTTTGCACCCTGGGTGCCCCGTGTCCATTCATTCAGTTTTCCTGTCCCTTCCTGCCATCTCACCTTTGATTTTTGGCAAGTTTTGCCCATTTGATCTCTTATACTTGATTGAACTTAGAGGCACGATCCTCATGTGTGTTATTTTTTGTTTTATAGACCTATCTAATCTTTGAAATTCTAATTCTTAAATGTTTCTTGGTATGTACATTAATGATATTGTTTGATAATTTCTGCATTCTGTTGGAACAACTTTTTTGGAATGGGTATGGATACGCATCTCTTCCAGTCAGTTGATCAGGTAGCTGTCTTCCAAATTTCTTGACATAGATGAATGAGCACTTCCAGTGCTGCATCCGTTTGTGGAAACAGCTCAACTGATATTCAGTCAATTCCTGGAGCCTTGTTTTTCCCCAATGCCTTCAGTGCAGCTTGGACTTCTACCTCTGTACCATCAGTTCTTGATCATATGCTTCCTCTTGAAATGGTTGAATGTCCACCAATTATTTTTGTACAGTGACTCTGTGTATTCCTTCCATCTTCTTTTGATGCTTCCTGCATCATTTACTATTTTCCCTGTAGAAACTTTCAATATTGCTACTAGAGGCTTGATTTTTTTCTTCAGTTCTTTCAGCTTGAGAAATGCTGAGCATGTTCTTCCCTGTTGGTTTTCTAACTCCAGGTCTTTGCACATCTCATTAAAATAATTTACTTTGTCTTCTCGAGTAGCCCTTTGAAATCTTCTGTTCAGCTTTTACTTCATTATTTTTTTATTTCACTTTAGCTACTCGATGTTCAAGAGCAACTTTCAGAGCCTCTTCTGATATCCATTTGGTCTTTTCTTTCTTTTCTGTTTTTTTTTAATTACCTCTTGCTTTCTTCATGTATAATGTACTTGAAGTCATTCCACAACTCATGTGGTCTTCAGTCATTAGAGTACAATGCCTCAAATCTGTTCTTGAGATGGTCTCTAAATTCAGATGGGATATACTCAAGGTCATACTTTGGCTCTCATGGACTTGTTCTTTTCTTCAGCTTCAACTTGTACTTGCCTAAGAACAATTCATGATTTGTTCTGCAGTTGGCCCCTAGTGTTGTTCTGACTTATGATATTGAGCTTTTCCATCGTCTCTTTTCACAGGTGTAGTCGATTTGATTTATGTGTATTCCATTTGGTGAGGTCCACAAGTATAGTCGCTATTTATGTTGTTGAAAAAAGGTATTTGCAATGAAGAAGTTGTTGGTCTAGCAAAATTGTATCATGTGACCTCTGGCATCATGTCTATCACTAAGGCAATATTTTCCAAATACTGTTTCTTCTTCCTGTTGCCAACTTTCACATTCCAATCACCAGGAATTATTAATGCATCTTGATCCCATGCTTGATCAGTTTCAGACTGCAGAAATTGGTAAAAATCTTTGATTTCTTCATCTTTGGCCTCCGTGATTGGTGAGTAAATTCGAATACATTAGTATTAACTGGTTGCCCTTGTAAGTGTATGGATACTTTCCTATCACTGACAGCACTGCACTTCAGGAGAAATCTTGAAATGTTCTTTTTGAGGATGAATGCAACACCATTCCTCTTCAATTTGTCATTCCTGGCATAATAGACCAAATGATTGTTGGATTCAAAATGGCCAATACCAGTCCATTTCACTCAGTAATCTTAGGGAATGGATATTTATGCATTCCATTTCATTTTTGATGATTTCCAATTTTTCTAGATCGATTCTTTGTATGTTCCACAATCCTATTATTAATGTATGTTTGCAGCTGTTTCTTCTCATTTTGAGTAGTGCCACATCAGCAAATGTAGGTCCTGAAAGCTTGACTCTATCCACACTATTAAGGTTGATTGTACTTTGAGGAGGCAGCTCATCCCCAGTCATTTTTTGAGTGCCTTCCAACCTGAGGGGCTCATCTTCTGGCACTATATCAGATAACGTTCTACTGCTACTCATAAGGTTTTCTAAGGCTTATTTTTCAGAAGTAGACTGCCGGGTCCTTCTTAGTCTGTCTTACTCTGGAAGGTCAGCTGAAACCTGCCCACCATAGGTGACCCTGCTGGTATTTGAAATACTGTTGGCATAGCTTCCATTATCACAGCAACAAGCAAACCACCACAGTGCGACAAAGTGACAGATGCATAGGACATTAGTCATTAGAGAAATGCAAATCAAATCTACAATGATATACCATCTTACCCCAGCTAAAATGGCACTGATTTAAAAAAAAAAAAAAACCTAGATAATAGCAAATGTTGGTGAGGATGTGGGGAAATTGAAACCCTTATCCCTTGCTGGTGGGACTTTAAAATGATACATCCACTAGGGAAAATGGATGACCCTTTCTGAAAACACTAGAAATAGAACTACCCTGTGATCCAGCAATACCACTCCTTGTATAGACCCTAGAGACCTGAAAATAATGACATTAACAGACAATTGCACACATATGTTCATTGCTACTTTATTGACAATAGCAAATAAATGGAAACAACTGAAGTGCCCATCAACAGATCAATATATAAGCAAATTGTGATACACAACGTACAACAGAGTACACAACCATAAGGAACAATGGTGAGTCCCAGAAACAGTATAACATGGATGGACCTGGAGGGCATAATGCTAAGTGAAATGAGTCTAAAATGTAAGGACAAATATTGCATGATCCCTTTTTTATAGAAGATAAGAATAGATAAATATAGAATGGCCAATGTTCATTGGTGGTTACCAGGGAGAGGGCGGGGGAGTGGAAAGTATGCTCTAGACTATACAGACTTATTATTTTTGGGGATGGGAAAAGTGGCATTGAATGTCAATGTAGTAAGCACAGCACAACCAAGGTAAAAATGAGTGTTTGAGCACATATGGATAGCTATGGGCAAATTGGTATATGGGTAGGTACAGATGTGTACATAGATGAGAACAGATAGAAGTATCTATAGGTACATGTAAATACAGATATGTGGGTGCAGGCACATATATTAATTGAGCTCACAAATACAGATACTCCTCAGACATAATAAACCATCTTCCAAGACTGGTTTTCTGGATTTGAAAGCTTAGCATGTGGGACAACTCAGTCAACTGGCATAACACAGTTCAAAAAATTCATAATCTGCATCCTAGTGAAGTGAGTAGTGTCTGGTGTCTTAAAAGCTTATGAGTGGCCATCTAAGACACAACTACTGGGCTCTACTCACCAAGAGCAAAACAGTAAGAAGGTAACCAAAAGTTCAGGGAAGAAACAAGTCTGTATGAGCCACAATCTCATCTACTCTGAGACCAGAGAACTGGATGGTGCCCAGGTACCACCATTGACCATTCTGACTGAGGTCACAATAGTTGGTCCCAGATAGAACGGGCTTAAAATATGGAGCAGAACTCAAATTCTTATTTAAAAAAAAAAAAAAAAAGCTGGGAAAACTGGAACAGTAGAGAACAGAGGACTACCTGACACTCTTATCCTGAGACACTGTTTAAAAAATAGAACCGAGCCTATCCCTTGAGATCGCCTTTTAGCAAAATAGCAGAGTGGCACACAAAATAAAGGATATTATCTGTGAGATTGGTGTCCTACATAAAAATCATCAGTATGAGACCAAAGGGTCAACAATTACTCAAAAGCAAAAATGAGAAGATAAGGGGTCAGGGAAACTAGAGTACTAGATAGGGAACAAGCAGAACACAGTTAAAGAAAATGTTGACACACTGTGATAAAGTTAACTAATGTCACTGAACAGTTGCTGTAGAAATTTCAAATGGGAACCTAACTTGTGTAAACTTTCACCAAAAGCTCAATAGAAATTTTTAAAAAATAACCCTCTCCTTTCTGAGAATAAATTGAATGTAGATCAGTTAGGGATTGATAGCAATAATCCATGACTATGGTTTTGACTAGAATGGTAATATTGTAACTAAAGTAAAGTTATATAACTATGGATGCTTTTTAAAAATAGCCAACAGAACTGATTAAGGAATCAAATATGAGTTGTTAGAGCAAAAGATAAGTCTTGGATAAATCCAAACTTTTTGCCTTAGGAACTGGAAAGATACGGTTTTATATACTGAAATAGGGAAACAACAAGTATAGTAGATTTGAAGTCAAGCTATTTCCGAAAGTCAGTTTAGCTGTGTTTAATTCGAACTATTTATTAAACATCCAAATGTGTATGTGGAGTATGGTTTGGGATATAACATATTGGCATCGAGAAGGTAGATCTCAGCTTGAGGATAAAAGTTTGAGAGTCACCAACACAAGGAAACAAGCTAAGTGATCAGTTTGGAGCTAGACTAAAATGTCAATCATTTCTACAAAAGTTTAGTGCATGTCATAGTGCATAATACTAAGTTGCTATTTTCTCACATATTAAGCCCATTCTGTCTTAATAAAGGAAACCCTTGAAACTAATTAATTTCTAATGGTGGAATTCCAGAAACAACTAAAGATTAATGGAAAAAATATCCCCACCATAACCTAAATAATGGATTTATTTTAATCATTGCTTGTAAAAAGTCAAGAATCAACATTTTGTAAATTTAAATGATGTATAGGTGACCAGTGAAATGTTAAAAAAAGATCACAGCTAAATTATATGAGAACTGAATAACTTGTCATTTCTGACTAATTTCATATATCATTTTGAAATATGTTTGTGTTTCCCTTCCTACTCTCCCACCAAAAGGAATTGATTTCTTAAGTAAGCAGTGATGCATGGCTCAAAGTATCCGAAATATTTTATTTCTTTTCCTGCTTTTCTGAGATGCCTTTGTACTCTCTCCATACATGCTCGACTCAATCTATATAAAATAAAATGTTTGTTTTGCCAATTTAATAGCATCAGTTGCATTGTAGAAAACTAGTCTCTCTTCTTTAGGACTAAATATCCCAAATCTTGTGTTTTTGATAGTGCTGACAAAGGCTGTAAATTGAAAGATGATCTTGCCTTTACCTATTAGCAAGCTTTATGTCAATCCTGCCTTGTTTTTGGTTCATTGTAGTAATTTGAGCAAAACTGGCTGTCCAATTAGTAATGATATTTAGCAAAAACAGTTTCCTTTATTACTGTTTGGTGTTTGCCAGAAGATGCTACATCAATCACTATCAAGCAAAGAGATTTAAAAAAAATAGAACAAAAAGCTTAATAACTTTCTAATAATTTGAGTGTCACATAATGCTACTAATTTTACCAGCCTAAAAATGTTTTATTTTTTTCCTTCTTAAATTAGATGCAGCTGACAATAAGATACATGATAGTGCTATATAAATATTAATATTTCATTACTAGTGACCTATGTTTTCAAATATCATATCTAATATATTTGAAATATTTCAAAAGACAAATTAAAATGTTGATCTAAGTTATATGAGCCTTATGTTAAACTAATATTGTGTTCTTAAAATACTGTATAGGGTGTTTTAAAAGACTTTTTTTAATCTAGAAAATGTAGTGGCTCTCTACAGCATACAAGTATAAATTTAAAATACTTATCTTACTTTCTACGAAGTAAAATCTTTTAAAAATCGAGTGCAAAAGTATATGATAAACAGACCAGTGTATTGGGGTTCCTTTTCCTTTAAAGTCTCTAGTCATAACTCTACTTACATTGAACATTCTGTAATTGCATCAACACACATATATATGTTCATAAACACATAATCAAATGAATTAGTCTTCTCATTGGTTTCATCTTGTATTCATGTAGAAAACTTTACTTTGAACTATGGATGAGGTGGAATAAAATTGAAACAGCTGAAACTTTTATTATTTTAGAATTGATGTCTGCCTTTAAATTCATGTTATTTTGGCTGTATATCTTTTATGACAGACTAACTACTGGAATTTTTGTAACTATCAAAACAGTCTTTTCAAGTCATTAAAATTAGGGTAACAACAGAGAAGTAAGATTAAGAAAACAATTTCATCCACAATAGCTTCTAGTATTTCATGGATTTTTTTATATAAATTGATATGGGCCAAAAAAAAAAAATGAATGAATGACACAATATTTCTTATGGATTTGCATCAGATTTCATAGCTTGTGATGCTATGTGTCCTCTTCATAAAAACAAGCTAATCTTAATATTCTTGAGTTATACTTCTTGAAAGGATTTTCTAGAGTATTGTACACATATCATTTCTAAGAGATACAGTTTGAAATCCTGGTGATAGTAAATTAGCTTAAGTATAGTTTGCTCATTTCAAAATAATAAACAAGAAATTCTCTTATGAGTTGCTTCTACTGCTATTTTTATATGAGTTTTGACAATTTGTAAAATAGATCAAAATTAATTTAGTCTAGACTCAAAACATTACTATTTTTTTACTAAAACATTCAACCTTTTTTAAAGTGCCAAGCCTTACATGCTTGTGAAAATTGGTAGATGGTTGTGACTCTAGAGTTGTAACATATTTGGGTAGTTTGTACTTCTTAAAAATTAATTTAATTATTGGAGAATGTATTCTGGGGGGAAACAACTATTGGATTCAGGAATTATGTCTTTGTATTGGACTCATTCTTGAACACTCTCAGTGTTATATGAAATTATTTATAAAAAATTTTAACAATATATGAACTGTCAAATGATACTATTATACTAAGGAAGCTTCAAAATAATATTAGGAATCTAATTAGTTAATGTGCATTTTATGATATAAAGTTATACTAGAATTAATAGAAAGATATAATTCTAGGCACTGCTCCTGGTAATGGAGAACCTTAACTAGCAATAGGGATAAAATACTTGTCCATGTGAATTTTGTTTTTCCAGTCATGGGAAAAGATGATGAATATATACATAAATTAAACTACAATAAAAGATAAAGAGATAGAACAAGTACTAGAAAGTAAACAATTACATTGTTATATACAAGTAAGGAGCAATCTAAATTTGAAGTTAGGAAAAAAATTCTATTCATATGTTGTTGTTAGGTGCTTTCGACTCAGTTCCAATTAACAGTGAACCTATGTGCAGTAGAACAAAACTGTGGTCCTGCTCCATCCCCACAGTCTTTGCTGTGTTTCAGCCCATTGTTGCAGTCACTTGGTCAATTCATCTTGTTTAGAGTCTTCTTCTCTTTCACTGATGCCCTACTTTACCAAGCACAATGTTCTTCTCCAGGGACTGTTCTCTCCTGATAACTTATCCAAAGTACATGAGACGAAGTCTCCTCATCCTCTCTTCTAAGGAGTATTTTAGCTGTACTTCTTCCAAGACAGATTTGTTCTTTCTGGCAGTCCATGGTATATTCAATATTCTTCACCAGCAATTCAAAGGCCTCAATTCTTCTGTCTTCCTTATTCATTGTATAGCTTTCATATGTGTATGAGGTGATTGTAAATACCATGGCATGGATCAGGTGCACCTTAGTTCTCAAAGTGACCTCTTAAAGAGGTCTTTTGCAGCAGATTTGTCCAATGCAATACCTTGTCAGATTTCTTCACTGGTGCTTCCATGGGGGCTGATTGTGGATCCAAGTAAAATGAAATCTGTGACAACTTCAATATTTTATGTTTATTATAATGTTGCTTATTGGTCCAGTTGTGAGGATTTTTGTTTTCTTTATGTTAAAGTATAATCAATACTGAAGGCTGTAGTCTCTGACCTTCATCAGTAGGTGCTTCAAGTCCTCTTCACTTTCAGCAAGCAAGGTTGTGTCATCTGTATATCTCAGGTTATTAATGAGTTTTCCTGCAATCCTGGTGCCATGTTCTTCTTCATACAGTCCAGCTTCTCGGATTATATGCTCATCATACAGATTGAATAAGTATGGTGAAAGGATACAACCCTGACACACACCTTTCCTAAATTTAAACCACGCAGTATCCCCTTGTTCTGTTTGAACGATTGCCTCTTGATCTATGTACAGGTTCCTCATGAGCACAATTAAGTGTTCTGCAATTTCCATTCTTTGCAATGTTACCCATAATTTCTTATTATCTACACAGTTGAATGCCTTTGCATAATCAATAAAACACAGGTAAACATCTTTCCGGTATTCTCTGCTTTCAGCCAAGATCCATCTGACATCAGCAATGATATCTCCCTTGTTCCACATCCTTTTTTGAATCCAGCTTGAATTTCTGACAGTTCCTTGTCCATATACTGCTGCAACTGTTTTTGAATTATCTTCATCATAATTTTGCTTGCATGTGATATTAAGGAAATTGGTCAATAATTTCCACATTCTGTTGGAATGGGCACAGATATGGATCTTTTCCAGTCCGTTGGTCAGGTAGCTATCTTTCAAATTTCTTGGCACAGACAAGTGAGCTCTTCCAGCATAGCATCCATTTCAGTGTGGCTAGAACATTTAGACTGTCATAGTAGAAACAAACAACAGTAACAACAATGAAAATAAAAGGAAAAAGTTTGACACGTCAACCTATATTTCACATTTATACAAAAGTTAAAATTAATTAAATTTTTCCATGTACATTCTTAAGTGAGATTTTTTATACTTTGTTTATTTTTTTATAGTGATTTAGCTACTGTTTTAGTTTGCTAGTACTACTATAACAGAAATACCTCAAGTGGGTGGTTTTAAACAACAGGTATTTATTTTCTTACAGTTCAGGTGGCTAGAAGTCTGAATTTAGGGCTCTGGCTTTAGGTGAAGACTTTGTCTGCTGTGGGAAAAATTTTTGTCAGCTTCTGTAACTTTCTTCTCGAGTTTCCTTGGAGGTATCCATTTGGCATCCATCTTTCCCCCAGTCCTGCTTGCTTGCTTCTGTGCTTAATAGCTTTCTTCTGTCTCTCAGATATGATTGGTTTAAGAGATACCCTATACTGATAAGACTTCATTAACATAACAAAGAAAACTCTATTCCAAAATGTGATTACAGTCACAGGTATAGGGATTAGGATTTACAACACATATTTTTGGGGAACACAATTAATTCCATAAAAGATACCAATATTAGTTTGGCAAAAGAAATTTAAAATTTTTTATGTTTCCCTATTTTCTGAACAAATCCCCAAAATATTGGAATTATTTACTTCTAGAAGTTCATTTTGAATCTTTGGTTAGTTAGAAAAATTTTTCAAAGGGACTGACACATTTCAAAAGGTTAAAAATCAAAAACACATTTATATCTTCCCTACATTTTGATTGAATCTGTCCCTCTACAGTTTCTTGCATAGATTTTGCTAATTGATATTTTATTTATATTTTCCCAGAAATCTATTAACAAGATTTTAATTTATTAGCATATAATCTTGTGATAACATGAACGTATTGCTAATTTAAACACAGTTCTGTTGTATTTGTGCTCAGTGTATGCCATTACACTGTGTGTGTTAGGATTTAAATTGTTCTCCTTAATTAAATTTTATAAGATATCTAATATTTTTAATTATTTCCTTCTCCCTTTTTTTGGCTTTTTGTTCTTTCTATTTCATTTATAGACTAAATACATTAGCATTTTTGTTCTTTGATATTTCAGAACAAAATCATTTGAGACAATGCACGTTCCTTTGATAACTTTGAAAGCCTCCAAACAATTTAGTTAATTAGTATTGATCCTATTGTTATTTTCTAAGTTGCTTTCAAGAAAACTTCCACTAGAAAACATGAATACACACACACAGAACTTCTTGGCTGCAAATATCATTTAAAACAGTGAACTTTAGCTGTGTGCAAGGGCTGGAGATCTCAGATTTTATACTATCTCTTACAGAATTTGTTTTTTTTGCATGTGTATTTGCTACTTTCCTTTACAATGTTTTGTGATTTGGAGGATTTATTAATATGAACTAGTTACCTGGACCATAGAATTATTATTGTTTTTGATACTGCACTACTAATTAAAGACCTGGCACTCTGATCCCACAAAAATTTCATCTTAGGAAACCCTATGGGGCAGAGTTCAAATCAACTCCACATCACACACAACAACAACAATTTTAATTTTTCTGGTGTTGGGAATATATTCACTTTTTGGGAAGTCCCATGACTGTGTTTATTTACAGAATATTTATCTTTCAGAATTTTTACAAAGCCTATGTTCTTACCTTTTGCATTAAATAACCTTCCTACACTGATATATTTTTTGTTAAAAAATTGCTAATATTATTTTACACCTTTGCATGTTATTACTTCTAGGCCTTGAATCTCTAATTTTCTCTTTGCTTTAATCATTTTTTGAACTAAAATTGAGAAAAGAAATGAATAAAATTCTATAGCAAGAATGGTAAGTTTTAAAAAGGGGGGGGCAAAACTGTTCTGTTTTGTTAATTTATGTAATCTAGGTTGTATCAAAATGATTCACACAAAATCAACTGTAAAAAGATTTTTTATTTAATTTTCAACTAATACATTGCTTTGAAGACTGGTTTTGATTATTTGCCTTCTCTGAAGATTTAAAGAGATGTGTAACAGTTATATAGTTTTTATTGTAAATAAATTATTTACCTACTATCAAAATAATGCTGTCAGTAAACAACTAAGGGGTAGAGGTGCTAGGTGATCAGCTGTGGACACTTTTGCAACAAATAATCAGAAATAGATTTTTATTTACTTTGCATTTTTAAAAATTATTAAATCTACTGTCCATCACATCTTCCCTTTGGGAGTCCTAAAATCTCAAAACCATCTGAAATACAATTTCATTATTCTTCAGGAAGTCTTTGCATGCCATTTTATATTTTTGGTATTAAGCATTTTAATTTTTGAATTTATGAATTAAGGCTGACTTTTAGAAGGAGCTCAGTATGAGCTTATTTACCATATCAAGACTTCATTTAAGTCTAGTAAATAAAATTAAAGAGGAAATTAAAATGATACTTAAATTGAGCTAATTTACATTTGCATATTACATTTAAATAATTTATGGTATTAATTTGATGTTGTCTTATTATCAGGAAACATAAGAGTGCTCAGAGTCTCAGTAATGTACCATCTGTCCTGTGTAGTTTATAAATCATTTCTTCCATTTAAACCTAAAACTTGCTTGTTTTTGGATGACTTGAAAAAAATTTATTTAATGTGAATATAATGTTATTCAGATATAAACTTTTTATATTCATTCTTCAATATTTAGAGGGGTTATGGAGCTAAGAGTATTCCTGAAACACAAATTTTTAGTTGAAAAAATTTTAACCTTAATGTAAATATTAAGAGTTTCACCTTTTGATGATTTTTCCCAGCTGACAATCTACCTATCCTCAGTATGCTTGACTGGATTTTTAATTAACTCAAGCTGGAAGTGCAATGACCTCTAATTAAATTTTGTTTCTTCTGGTGGCAAAATAATGAATTTATTCAAATGAGTTTCACAGCTATGCAAAATCGAAACTGATTAGAAGCTAATAATGATGTTATATCAGTAAGTGTATAACAAACCAGTGAAAAGGGAAGTTCTTGCCTGTCTGTCATGATTGTGAGGGTTACACAATTGTTGTAAATGAAGCAAAGTGTATACATGCATATGTTGTAAATATGATATGTATTTTTGTACAAACATATCCAGAAGTCACAAATCTTAAGGCAACATCAGTAAGAGTCACATTTGAACCCCAACAGTGGTTCTACTGTAAGATTTAAAAATAATTGTGTAAACTGGAAAGTGCCTTAGTTTCTTAATGCTGTTGTAACAGAAATACCGTAAGTTGACGGCTTTAAGAAACAGAAGTTTAGAGGTGGAGCAAACATGGTGCTATAGACAGAAGCACTACATCGTCCCTCCAAGCGAAGACCAGAAAAACTAAGCAAAATGAGACAAACTTCAATCCTGGAACCCTAAGCATCAAATGAAGAGATAAAGAACTCAACCAAGTATCAAATGGAATAAGAAACTGACAGAGAACAGAGATCGAGTAGAAATATGGAATGGAGGTCCCCTATCAGCTAACCCAGCATGGATTCACCACCTTGGACTCCTTAACCACCCAGATTGGCAGACAAGGAGTATGGGAAGGCAGCTTCATGGAGCTCCCAGCAGGAGACAGAGCACCTAGTAGCCATTGATACACACTTTCCCATCCCTCACCCTTCTTCCCCGTGCTCAACCTCTACCACTTCCTGGGGGTCTGAGGTCACTCAGCCGGGGAGGCACTGGCTCTGTGCCACTTGGATTCACCCTGCCCACACTGACTGGCTCCTTCAGTGTCATTTTTTGTTGCTCTTGTTGCGTTTTTTGGCTTCTTTTGGTTTCTTCTCTCTTTCTCACCTCCTTCCCTTCCTTTCTCTTGAACACCTGGCTCCGTGTGCCACCTCTGCTCCTTCTTGGCAGGTTGTAAAGTGCTGCTTGGCTGGGAAACTATTTCCCTGTTCCATGCCACCACACCAGTAGAATCTCTGAGGGCATTTTCTTTTTCTTTTTCTTTTTTTTTCATTTCTCGAGTTCTCATCTCTCTCTTCTTTCCTTCTTTTCCTGTCTCCTGAATATCTGGCACTTTGTGCCATCTCTGCCCCTTCTAGATGGTCTGTGCGGTGGCATGAGGTTTGGGAACCACTTCTCTGGTTAGAGTCACCATACTGAGGAGATTCCTGGGGACATTTTTTTCTTTCTTCCTTTTTGTTTTTCTTCATTTCTCGGTTTCTTGTCTCTCTCTAATTTCCTTCTTTTCCTTTCTCCTGAATACCTGGTGCTGTGTGCCTTCTCCTCCAATTCTAGACAGGCTGTGCAATGCTGAGCAGCTTGGAAGTCACTTCTCAGGTCTGAGTCGCCAAGCCAGTGGGCTCCCTTGGGGATTTTATTTTCCCTTTGCTCAATTTCTTGTCTCTTTCTACCATCCTTTTCGTCTTTTCTCCTGAACACCTGGCAACATGTACTATCTCTGCTCCTTCTATATGGGCTGTGCAGTGCTGCTTGACTGGGGAGCCACTTCCCTGGTCCGCATCATCATGCCAGTGGGCTCCCTCTGGGATTTTTTTTTTTCTTTTTCTCTTCTTTTATTGATTTCTTGTCTCCCTCTACCCTCCTGAACACCTGACGCCATGTGCCGTCTCTGCTCCTTCTTGACCGGCTATGCAGTGCCACTCGGCTGCGGATCCGCTTCTGGTGGGCTCCCTTGGGGCAATTTTTTCTTTTCTCAGTTTCATGCCTTCCTCTACCTCCTTTCTTTTCCTTCCTCCCAACCACATGGTATCTTTTTTAAATCTTTTCTTTTCTTTCTTGGTTTCTTGTCTCTGTCTACATTCCTTCCATTCCTTTATCCTGACCACCTAGTCATGCGGGCCTTTCTCTCTCCTTTTATTTAAATCTAGTTTCTTCTCTCTCTCTTCCTTCCTTTCCTTTATCCCACCCACCTGACTGCGGGTGCCGTATCTGTTCCTTCTCGATGGGCTGTGCCTCACCACCTGGCTAGAAAGCCACCGGCACATGGCTTCTCTGGGTCTGTACCACTCTAACAGCAGGCTCCTTCAACACCTTTTTTTCTTTTTTGGCTCCTGTTTCTCTTTCCTCTTTCTCTTCTTTCCCACACCCACTTAGCTCTACTTATCACAGTCTCCCCCCTCCTTCCTGCTTATCTGCACCGTGTACTAAGCATCACACCCCTGAGCAGCACATACACAGTCTACTGGAAACTGCCTCGTGCTGACCACGCTGTCCTGCCCTGTTAGCCCCAGTACATGCTACAAATGACCCATCCTAGTCCCTCCCCTTCCATTGGACCTGCCCTGCTGGACCATAGCTGAGCAACTGGCCCTTCCCATTGGACAAGGTGGTGAGAAGTATGCCCAAAGATGAGCAAACAATAAAGAATGCTCAGCGTGCCTGCTCAGACATAACCAAATAAAACAAAAAAAGCAGGGTGTAACAAACAAATCTACATCAATAAAAGAAGAAAATCACTTCTGAATGTCCCTAAGAGAGCAGACAATATCAATACATATATATAAAAAAAGAACAGGATGGTTCCAGGAGGCATCCAAAGTAAAACACCAGATGATTTTCCAGTAGAAGAAGAGGCACTGGAACTACCTGATAGGGAAGTCAAATCTCTAATGTTCATACCTATCCAAGAGTTGGAGGAAAAAGCAGACAAAAATGAGGAAAAAATAGACAAAAGCATGGAAAAGGCAGACAAAATCACAGAAAAGACAGACAAAACAATGGAAGAATTCAGGAAAATAACACAGGAACCAAATGTTCAAAATAAATTCACAACTAGAAATCATATAAAAACAGCAATTAGAAATCCAAAACATAAGCAACAAGGTTTCAGAAATGGACAGTGTCATAGAAAGCATAGAATACCAGAAATATATTTCCCCGTGTTTCATCATCTACACAAAGGCATTTGACTGTGTTGTGCATTAAAAAATTATGGGTAACATTACAAAGAATGGAAGTTACAGAACATGTAATTGTGTTCATGAGTAATCTATACATAGAGAGGCACTCATTAGAACAGAACAAAGGGATTCTGTGTCTCCAAACTGGAAAAGGTGCACATCAGCATTATATCCTTCCACCTTACTTATTTAATATATATGTTGAAAGACATATTCCAAGAAGCTAAAGTATATGACAATGAATGTTTCATCAGGGTTGGAGGAAATTATGCAGATAACAAAGCCTTGCTTGCCGAAAATGAAGAGGTCTTAAGTAATTACTAATGGAAGTCAAAGACTACAGCCTTCAGTATGGATTACACCTGAACATGAAGGAAATGAAAATCTTCACAATTGGACCAATAAACATCATGATAAAGGAAGAAGAAATTGCAGTTGTCAAAAGTTTTACTCTATTTGGATCAACAATCAATATCCATAGAAGCAGCTGTCAAGAAATCAAAGGACATAATGCATTGGGAAAATCTGTTACAAAAGCCATCAGTAAAGTGTTAAAAGCAAAGATGTCACTTTGATGACTAAGGTACAACTCCTCCCGGCTATGGTATTTTCACTTGCCTCATAATCTTGGGAAAGTTAGACAATGAAAAAGGAAGACAGAAGAAATGATGTCTTTGAATTGTGTTTTGGTGAAGAATATTGAATATACTGTGAATAGTAACAACAAGTCTTAAAAGAAATAAAACCAGAATGATCCTTAGAAGTGAGGATAGTTGAGACTTTGACTCACTTGTTTTGTACATTTCCTCAGGAAAGACCAATCTCTAGAAAAGGACATCATGGTTGGTCAGTAAAAACAAGGAAAATCCTAAATGAGATGGATTGACTCAATAGCCACAAAAACAGATTCAAACATACCAATGATCAATGAGATGGAGCAAGACTGGGCATTATTTCATTCTGTTATACATACGGTCACTGTGAGTTGAAACTGACTGGGCAGCAACTTACAACAACAAGGAAGAATTGGAATATTGCCAATAGTTTACCTCCAAAGTACCCAAGTGTTCACTTTTATGTTCACCATTTTTTAAAATTTTTAATAGCTTTTTAATGATGTTTTTAAATTATTTAGCTTATTTTTGAGTTTATAAAATTACTGTTTTATGTAGTATTTTTACTCAATATTATGGTTCCAAGTTTTATTCCTATGTTTTGGTTTATCTACAGTTCATTTATCTTCAGTCCTACATAATATCCCATCCTAAGTGTATACCAAAGTTTAATCATCCATTGTCCTGTTTTTACATATTTGGTTGTTTTAGTATTTTTGCTGTTACTAAAATTACTTCTGTGAACATTCCTATCATGTCTACTCATTCAATAATTACTCTATGGTATATACCTAGTATTTGAGAGTCTAATGATTTTCAAAACTGTCTCTGAGACCAACAACTGCCATATAACTTGAAGTATAAATTTTCCTTTTCCAGTTGATCTGGCTAACATAGAATTCTATTACAAAAATAAAGCAGAGGTTTTATTTCTTTTAGAAATATAACATCAGTGCCTATTACATGCAAAATATTTTGTTATTCAATAGAATCATTTAGCATTTGAGTTGTCTGCTCTGCTAAGTTTCATCACAAAGGTATCATTCATGGTAAGTAGCATATTTAACCACTTGTTCACCAAATGAGTTCTTTGTACTTAATTCTTGTTATCTGTTTCCATAGTAATTCAAAAGGAAAAGTTAAGCTATTTTACACATTAATCTTAAATTAAGTTATTCATTTCTTTCTGGAATTTTTCTTCAATTCTATACATTTTACTTGGATATTTCTTGTTTAAATTGTATTTTAAATAACTTTCTGCATATAATTTAATTTTTAACCTAAAACTTTTCTACATATGATTTAAAATACTAATTCTTTCAGAATATTTAGAACATGGTTTCATTTTAAATATAGTTAAGTTTGGCAGCTGAAGACCAAATACTAAAGTGTTAAGACCTTATCAATTAGTTTCAGAGGACTTACTTGTGTTAGCAAGTGGGAAGACAATTATTACAAGCTTGTGAAACTAAAAAATTGGGATAAAATGCTTAAAAGCTCTGTTTTAAATTTCTTATATATACAAAACAAGACACACTATTTTTTCCTCACTTCTTTTGTATCGATTGTATTTTTTATATTTAGCGGAATGCACAGAACTTAATTGCACACTGTGATGACTTTTGACAAATAAAAACACCTATGTAACCCATAACTCTGTCAAGAAAAAGAGCGTATTTACAAATATCTTTCATGTTCCTCTCCAGTCAATCCTAACCATATCCCCTAAAAACAGACAATTACATATTTTTTCATTTTTCAGTCGCCATCAATTAGTTTTCTCTGTTCTAGAATTTCGTATTAACGGAAACATACAGTGCAAACACGATATTCCTATGAGAGAACAGATATGTAGCTTTTTCTTACAAACTTGATCACATATTCAATACTGCAGATTAAAGAGAGCATATTCATTAAAAAATTGAGTTCTCCAGATTAATCAGAGATTATATTATTAGAATTGTAATGGCATATTAAAAGAAATTTAAAATTTTACTCTGATAAGCAAAAAGATCAACAACATTATCTTCTCTTTTTATTTTCATTATTTATTTTATTGTGCTTTAGGTGAAAGTTTACAGCTCAAGTTAGTTTCTCATACAAACATTTTTACACACATTGTTATGTGAACCTAGTTGCTTTCTTTATGATGTGACAACACACTCCTCTTTGCCACCACGGATTTCCCGTGTCCATTCAACTAGCTCCTATCCTTTTCTGCCTTCTCATCTCACATCTGGACAGGAGTTTCACTTTTAGTCTTGTGTACCTTCTTGAACTAAGAAGCACACTCTTCACAACTATCATATTATGTCTTACAATTCAGTCTATTCTTTGTCTGAAGAGTTGGCTTTGGGAATGGTTTTAGTTCTGGGTTAACAGAGAGTCTGGGGGCCACATCTTCTTGGGTTCCTCCAGTCTGTCAGACCATTAAGTCTGATCTTTTTACTAGAATTTGAGTTCTGCACCCCACCTTTCTCCAGCTCCATTAGAGAATCTCTGTTGTGTTCCTTAACAGGGTGGTCATTGGTGGTAGTTGGGCACCATCTAGTTCTTCTGGTCTCAGGCCGATGGAGTCTCTGGTTTATGTGTCCCCTTTTGTCTCTTGGGCTAAATATTTTCCTGGATCTTTGGTGTTCTTCATTCTTCTTTGCTCCAGTTGAGTTGGGACCACTTGATGCATCTTAGATGGCCACTTGCTAGCTTTTAAGACTCCAAACACCACTCACCAAAGTGGGATGCAGAACATTCCCTTAATAAACTTTGTTCTGCCAGTTGACCTAGATGTCTCCTGAAACCTTGGTCCCCAGAACCCTGCCCTGCTTCACTGTCCCTCGAAGTGCTTGGTTCTGTTCAGGAAATCTATCTTTTGGTTTAGTCCAGTTGTGCTGACTTCCTCTGTATTGTGTGTTGTCCTTCCCTAAACCTAAGATAATTTTTGTCTGCTATCTGGTTAGTGAATTCCCTTCTCCCTCCGTTAGAACCCTCGTAACCATCAAAGAATGTTTTCTTCTGTGTTTAAACTTTTTCTTGAGTTCTTATAACAGTGATCTCATACAATAGTTGTTTTTTTTTTTTTTCTTTTTTTATTGTACTTTAGGTGAAGGTTTACAGAACAAATAGTGTCTCATTAAACAGTCAGTACATATATTGTTTTATGACATTGGTTGACAAACCCACCACATGTCAACACTCTCCCTTCTTGACTATTTTTGGTGAAAATATACATAGCCAGATACACCATTTCAAAAATTTCTACATGCACAGTTCAGTGACATTGATTACGTTCTCCCAGTTGTGTTTCTATTTTCACTTTAGATGAAAGTTTACAGAACAAAATAGTTTCTCATTAAACAGTACACATGTTGCCCTATGACAATGGTTCACAACCCCACTACATGTCAACACTGTCCTTACTCAACCTTGGGTTCCTTAACACCAGCTTTCAATCCCATTCTGCCTTCTAGTTCTTATCCCTGGACTGCTGTGCCTCATTAGTCCCGTTTTGTTTTATAGGGCTGTCCAATCCCCGGCTGAATGGTGAACCTCGGAAGTGAATTCACCACTGAGCTAAACAGGTGTCTTGGGGGCTGTACTCTCGGGGGTTTTCCAGTCTCTTTTAGGCCAGTAAATCTGGTCTTTTTTTGTGTGTGCTATAATTTTGTTCTACATCCTTCTCCAGCTCTGTCCAGAACCCTCTGTTGTGATCCCGGTCAGAGAAGTCAGTGGTGGTAGCCAGGCACCATCTAGCTGCACTGGACTCAGTCTGGTGGAGGCCTTGGTAGCTATGGTCCATTAGTCCTGTGGACTAATCTTTTCCTTGTATCCTGTTCTCTTCATTCTCCCTTGCTCTCGAAGGGGGACACCAGTGGAGTATCTTAGATGGCTACTCACAGACTTTTAAGAACCCATACACTACTCACCAAGGTAGAATGTAGAACACTGTCTTTATAAACTGTGTTATGCCAATTGAGCTAGATCTTCCCTGAGAACATGGTCCCCACAGTCATCCGCCCAGCAGTTCAGTCCCTCAGGGAGTTTGGATGTGTCTATGGAGCTTCCATGACCTTTCCTTGTACAAGTTGTGCTGGTTTCCCCAGTATTGTGTACTGTCTCACCCTTCACCAAAGATACCACTTATCTATTGCCTTATTAGTATTCCTCCCCCACCCCCATCCCTTGTAACCAACAAAGATAGTTACTTTTCCTGAGTAAACTTTTTTATAAGTTTTTATAATAGAGGTCTCATACAATGTTTGTATTTTTGTGATTGACTTATTTCACTCAGCGTAATGTACTCCAGTTTCAACCATGTTATGAGATACTTCACACATTCATATGTTTCCTTGTTATACTTACTCTCCTGTGCTGAATTACTTTTGTTTGTGGATTATTTTCTCATTTTTTTTGTTTATGTAGGTTTTGTTTTTACTGAGACTTTCTGTTTTTCCTCTTTATTTTTATGAGTATGTTTGTTAACTTACTTTGTGGGTACTGTGAAATTTACCCTTATCTTTCTAATTTTGAAGCAGTCTATTATTACTTGGTATCACCTTGCCTTCCTCTCCATTAGAAGGTTCTATACCTACACCGTTTATTCCCTCTTTTATTGTTCTGATGTTGTTGTCATTTACAGATTAACTGCTCTTACTCCCTGTTGTATTTCTTTTGGTTTCAGAAAGTGTTTGGGAGTTCATTTCCTAGATTGGTATCTGGCTGGCATGATCCTGCATCCTAGATTCTGCCTGTGAGATGAAGTTGTTTATTCGCAGATCAAAGGACTCCCTTTAATCAGTCTTGTAAGTTTGGTTTGGTTTTTACATATTCCCTTAATTTCTGTTTATCTAGAAATGTCCTAATTTCACCATCATATTTGAATGAGAGTTTTGCAGGATATATTATTCTTGGCTAGCCATTTTTTTTTCAAGGTTTTATATATGTCATCCCATTGTCTTCTTGTCTGCATGGTTTCTGCCGAATAATCTGAGCTTAGTCTTATTGTTTCTCCTCTGTATGTGACTTCTTGTTTTTTATGAGCTGCTGTCAGGATTCTTTGTTCATCTTTAGTTTTCTTGAGTGTGCTTATGATATGCCTTGGTGATTTTCTTTTGGGGTCTATCCTATACGGGGTTCGTTGGGCTTCTTGGATAGCCAGCTTTTCATCTTTCATGATATTGGGGAAGTTTTCTGTCAGCAGTTCTTCAATGATCCTCTCTGTGTTTTCTGCTTTCTCCCCGATCTGGAACTCTGATCACTCACAAATCTTTGCTTTTGATTGTATCCCACGTAATTCTCAGTGTCTCTTCATTTTTCTTTGTTCTTTTTTCTGAGTTTTCCTCGAACAGAGTTGTACCCAAGTGTTTGTCTTCAGTTCCACTGATCCTGTCTTCCACTGTTTCAAATCTG
>NW_004444107.1:1337812-1347018 GCF_000243295.1 Trichechus manatus latirostris | reverse complement strand
GTCTGTGAGCATGATACTTTTCACCTCTTTCTCCAATTGGCAGGGTCAGTCACTCAGATATGGTACAGCAGGGCAGGTCCAGCTGAAGAGGAGTTGCTGGGATAGGTTGTTTGTGGCACTTACTACAGCCACCAGGGCGGGTCGGTAATTAGTCCATGGCAGGTTCCAGTGTGCCTGTGCTGCTTGGTGGTGTGATGTTGAGCGCACGGTGCAGCTAGGCAGGATGTAGGGGGTAGATTGTGATGTGTAGAGCTAAGATGGGTATGGTAGAGAGGAGAGAGGAACAGGAGCCAAAAACATACAAACAAACAAAAAAAAGTACTATGGGTGCTTACTATTGAAGTGGAAAGATGAGAGACTATGAAATAGAGAAAAACAGAAAGGGGAAGAAGAAGAAAGAAAAGAATGAATAAATAAAAAGTAGGAAAAAAAAAAACTGCATAGTTCCCAGGGATCCCACCCGTGCAGCCTCAAGGTCTGGGGAACTTGTTCCCAGGTGTTGAAGTACAGCCTGGCTAGGTGGCATTGAGGTTTTCAGCACCAGGTATTCAGGGGACATGAAGAGAAGGAAGGCATTGAGAGATGAGAAACTGAGTAATGAAGAAAGACAAAAAAGGAAATAGAGGGAAAATAAAACAAAACAAATTTTAAAAAAATAACAAGAAAACCCCCCAAAAAAACATGGAAAGAGAAATGCTCTCAGGGATCCCTCTGCATGTCTGCACAAGCTGAGGGTGTAGGTCCCAAGCTGTGCAGCACTGCCCAGCCAGAATGGGCTCCCAACTCAAGAAAAGAAAAAGAAAACAAACAAACAATTGAAAACAAACAAAAAGCCCCGGGTTCCCACCAGTGTGACAGCATGGACCAGGAAGCAGTTCCACACTCAAACGGAGCTCCACAGCCCTTCAGGAAGAAGCAAAGACGGCGCACAGAGCCAGGTCTTTCTGCAAAAGGAGGGGGAGGTGATGAGAGGTAAGGAAGAAATCAAAAGAATCAGAAAAAAAACAACACCAGCACCCAACAAATGGCACTCAGGGAGTAGGCCAGTGCGGGCAGGTGGAATCCAAGCAGCCAGTGCTTTCTGGCCAAGAGACTGTGGCCACAGGAACCAGAGGAGGTCAGGTGGTGAAGAAGTGTGGGGGGTGGGAAAGCGTATATCGCCAGTTACCGGTTGTTCTGTCTTCTGCTGGAAGCTCTGTAAAGCTGATTTCTCTTACCCCCTATTTTCTGGTCTCTGATAGGAGTCCAAGATGGCAGATCCGTGCTGTGTTAGCTGATAGGGGACGTTTGTATGTATGTCTCCTTGCTCTCTTTTCTTTGTCAGTTTCTTATTCCATTGGGTGCTTGGCTGAGTTCTTTATCTCTTCATTTGGTATTTAGAGTTTCAGGATTGTTGTTTTCTCTGTTTGGCTTAGTTTTTCAGATTGTTGCTGTGGAGGGACGGCTTGGTGCTTCTTCTGCCTAGGGCGCCATGTAGCCGGAAGTCCCTCATACAATAGTTGTCTTTTCCGATTTAGTAATTTCACTCAGCATAATGCCTTCCAGATTCATCCATGTTATGAGATGTTTCAAGGAATCATCATAGTTCTTTACTGTTGCGTAGTATTCCATCGTGTGACTATACCATAATTTGTTTATGCATTTGTCTGTTGTTGAGCACCTAAGGTGCTTCCATATTTTTGCTATTGTCAACAGTGCTGCAGTGAAAATGGACGTGCATATATCTATTCATGTGATGGCTCTTATTTCTCTAGGATGAATCCCAAGGATTGTATGGTACTTCTATTTCTAGCTTTCTAAGGAAGTGCCAAATCGATTTCCAAAGTCGTTATACTATTTTACATTCCGACCAGCAGTGTTTAAGTGTTCCAGTCCCTCCACAACCTCTCCAATACGTATTTTTTGATTTTTAGATTAATGCTAGCCCTGATGGGGTGAGATAGTATCTCCTTGTAGTTTTGATTTGCATTTCTCTAATGGCTAACAACCGTGAGCATTTCCTCATGTATCAGTTAGCCTCATTAAAGTCTTCTTTGGTGAAGTGCCTGTTTATATCCTTTGCCCATTTTTTAATTGGGTTATTTGCCCTTTTGTGGTTGAAGTTTTGCAATATCTTATAGATTTTAGAGATGAAACCCTGATCAGATATGTTGTAGCCAAAAATATTTTCCCAGTCTGTAGGTTGTCTTTTTACTCTCTTGGTAAAGTCTTTTGATGATCATAACTGTTTGATTGTTAGGAGATCACAGTTATCTAGTTTCTCTTCTGGTGTTTGTGCATTGTTAGTAATGTTTTGTATTCTGTTTATGCCATGTATTAGGGCTCCTAGTGTTGTCCCTATTTTTTCTTCTATAATCTTTATTGTTTTTGATTTTATATTTATGTCTTTGATCCATTTTGAGTTAGTTTTTTTGCATGGTGTGAGGTATGTGTCTTGTTTCAGTTTTTTGCAGATGGATATCCATTTATGCCAGCACAATTTGTTAGAGACCGTCTTTTCCCCAATTAATGGACTTTGGGTCTTTGTCAAATATCAGCTGCTTAGAGGTCGTTGAATTTATGTCTGGATTCTCAATTCTGTTCAGTTGGTCTATATATCTGTTGTTGTACTAGTACCAGTCTGTTTTGACTACCGTGGTGGTATAATAGGTTCTAAAACCAGGTAGTGTGAGGCCTCCCACTTTGTTCTTCTTTTTCAGTAATGCTTCACTTATCTGGGGCCTCTTCCCTTTCCAAGTGAAGTTTGTGATTTGTTTTTCCATCTCATTAAAAAATGCCGGTGGAATTTGGATTGGGATTGCATTGTATCTGTAGATCGCTTTGGGTAGAATTGACATTTTCACAATGTTGAGTCTACCTATCCATGAGCAAGGTATGTTTTTCCACTTATGGAGGTCTCCTTTGGTTTCTTGTAGTTTTCTTTGTATAGGTCTTTTACGTTTCTGGTTATATTTATTCCTAAGTATTTTATCTTTTTCAAGGCTTCTGTAAATGGTATTAATTTGATGATTTCCTCTTCAAAGTTCTTGTTGTTGATGTAGAGGAATCCAATTGATTTTTGTATGTTTAGCTTGTATCCTGATACTTTGCTGAAATCTTCTATTAGTTCCAGTAGTATTCTTATGGATTCTTTGAAAATAGGGATACTTTTACATCTTTCTTACCAATTTGAATGCCTTTATTTATTTTTCTAGCTTAATTGCTCTGGCTAGGACCTCCAGCACAATGTTGAATAAGAGTGGTGATAAAGGGCATCCTTGTCTGGTTCCTGTTCTCAAGGGGAATGCTTTCAGACTCTGTCCATTTAGGATGATATTGGCTGTTGCCTTTGTATAAATGCCTTTTATTACTTTGAGGAATTTCCCTTCTATTCCTATTTTGCTGAGGGTTTTTATCATGAATGGGTGTTGGACTTTGTCAAATGCCTTTTCTGCATAAATTGATATGATCATGAGGTTCTTATCTTTTGTTTTATTAGTGTGATGGATTACATTAATTGTTTTTCTAATGTCTAACCATCCTTGCATACATGGTATGAATCTCACATTGTCATGATGAATTATTTTTTTGATATGTTGTTGAATTCTATTGGCTAGAAATTTGTTGAGGTTGCTTGCATCTATGTTAATGAAGGATATTGGTCTGTAATTTTCTTTTTTTGTGGTGTCTTTACCTGGTTTCGGTATCAGTGTTATGCTGGCTTAATAGAATGAGGTTGGGTGTATTCTATCCTTTTCTACTCTCTGAAATACCTTTCGTAGTAGTGGTGTTAAATCTTTTCTGAAAGTTTGGTAGAGTTCTCCAGTGAAGCCATCAGGGCCAGGGCTTTTTTTTATTGGGAGTTTTTTAATTACTTGTTCAATCTCTTCTTTTGTTATAGGTTCATTTAGTTGTTCTACTTCTGTTTGTGTTAGTTTAGGAAGGTAGCTTGTATCTAGAATCTTGTCCATTTCCTCTAGGTTTTCAAATTTGCTGAAGTATAGTTTTTCATATTATTCTTTTATGATTCTTTTAATTTCATTTGGGTCTGTCGTGATATCACCCATCTCATTTCTTGTTTGGGTTCTTTGCTTTCTCTTTTATTTTTATTTTGTCAGTTTGGCCAATAGTTTCTCAATTTTGTTGATCTTTTCAAAGAACCAGCTTTTGGTCTTGTTAACTCTTTCAATTGTTTTTGTATTTGCTATTTCATTTAATTCTGCTTTAATTTTTATTATTTGTTTTCTTCTGGTGCCTGAGCGCTTCTTTTGCTGCTCTGTTTCTATTTGTTTGAGTTGTAAGGTTAAGGTTTGATTTTGACTGTGTCTTCTTTTTGGATATGTGCATTTATTGCTATAAATTGACCTCCAAGCACTGCTTTTGCTGTGTCTGAAAGGTTCTGGTAGAATGTTTTCATTCTCATTTGATTCTGTGAATTTCTTTATTCCATCCTTAATTTGTTCTATAACACAGTTGTTTTTGATCAAGGTGTTGTTCAGTTTCCATCTATCTGATTTTTTTTAATTGCTTTTCCTGTTATTGATTTCTAGTTTAATGGCTTTATGGTCAGAAAAGATGCTTTGTAATATTTTGGTGCTTTGGATTCTGTTCAGGGTTGCTTTATGGCCTAATATGTGGTCTATTCTGAAGAATGTTCCACATGTGTTGGAAAAGAAAGTACACTTGGCTGCTGTTGGGTGGAGTGTTCTTTCTTTGTGTGTGAGATCAAGTTGTTTGATTGTGGCATTTAAATCTTCCGTGTCTTTACTGAGCTTCCTTATGGATGTTTTATCCCTCACTGAAGATTGTGTGTTGAAGTCTCCCTCTATTATTGTGGAGCTGTCTGTTTCTCTTTTCAATTCTGTTAGTTTTATTTTATATATTGTGGAGCCCTGAGGTTGGGTGCATAAATATTTTATGGTTATGTCCTCCTGGTGTATTGACCCTTTAATCATTATATAGTGTCCTTCCTTACCCTTTGTGATGGATTTTGCTTTAAAGTCTCTTTTGTTAGAGATTAATATTGCCACTCCTGTTCTTTTTGAATGTTGTTTGCTTGATATATTTTTTTCCATCCTTTGAGTTTTAGTTTGTTTATGTTTTTGTGTCCTAGGTGTGTCTCTTGTAGGCAGTATATAGACAGATAGTGTTTTTTTTTATCTATTCTGTCACTCTCTGCCTCTCTATTGGTGCACTTAGTCCATTTACGTTCAGTGTAATTATTGACAGGTATGAGTTTAGTGCTGTCATTTTGATGTCTTTTTTTGTGTGTTGTTTACAGTTTATTTGTTCTACTTAATTTTCTGTGCTGAGTTGTTTTTCTCTACATATTTTCTTTTCATCTTTTTCCTTGTTGTTGATTTTGTATTTGCTGAATCTTTATTTTTTTCTAGTTTATTATGTTGACTTGTAGGATTGTTAGTTTCCTTTGTGATTACCTTAATAGTTACCCTTATTTTTCTAATTTTAAACCAATCTTTTATTTCTTTATATTGCCCTGTCTTCCTGTCAATATGAAAGATCTATGACTACATTTTTTAGTCCTTCTTTTTTGTTTTAATTTTGTCATCTTTTACATATTGACATCTCTGTTTACCTATTTTCAATGTTTTAGCTTTGATTTATTTTTTTTGACTTCCCTATCTGGATAAATATCTTGTTGCTATTTCCTGTGTTCTAGTCTTGGTTTGTTATCTGATGTTATTCATTTTCTAACTGGAGGAATCCCTTTAGTATTTATTGTAATTTTGGTTTGGTTTTTACAACTTCCCTAAACTTCTGTTTATCTGGAAATGCCCTAATTTCTCCATCATATTTGAGAGACAGCTTTTCTGGATATAACATTCTTGGCTGGCATTTATTCTTTCCTTCAAGGCTTTATACGTCAACCCATTGTCTTCTTGCCTACATAGTTTCTGCTGAGTAGTCAGAGCGTAGTCTTATCGACTCTCCTTTGTAGGTGACTTTTGTTTATCCCCAGCTGCTCTTAAAATTTCTCTTTATCTTTGGTTTTGGCAAGTTTTATTGTAATATGTCTTGATGACTTTCCTTTGGGATCTGCCTTGTGTGGGGTTTGATGAGCTTCTTGGATTGATATCTTCTCATCTTTCACAATATCAGGGAAGTTTTCTGCCAACAAGTCTTCAACAACTCTCACTGTATTCTCTGATATCTTCCCTTATTCTGATACTCCAATCACTCATAGGTTATTCCTCTTGATAGAATCCCACATAATTCTTAGGGTTTCTTCATTTTTTTTAAATTCTTTTATGTGACTTTTACTCAGATATGTTGGTGTCAAGTGTTTTATCTTCAATCTCACTAATTCTTACTTTCATTGCCTCAGTTCTGCTCCTTTGACTTTCTATTGAGTTGTCTAATTCTTTAATTTTATTGTTAATCCTTTAGATTTCTGTTTGCTATCTCTCTATGGATTCTTGCAGCCTGTTAAATTTATGATTATACTCTTGCATGACCTCCTTAAATTCTTCTATTGCTTTGTCTGTGTCTTCCTTGGCTTGTTCTATGTTGTGGATGATCTCCTTCCTGATTTCTTGAAGAATTCTACCTCTGGTAATTCTAAGAAGTTCTCTTCCTCAGGAAGGTTTTTTGATTCTTTGTTTTGGTGGCTTGCTAAAGCCATCATATCCTGCCTCTTTTTGTGATTTAATATTTACTGTTGTGTCTGAGCCATCAATAAGTTATTGTATTTATTTATTTTATATTTGCTTTCTATGTCTTAGATTCTTGTTTCATTTTGTTTCAATATACCCATATTGGCTGGTCATGTGAGCCAGTTTGATTACTGGCATCTTTGAAGCTCCCATATCCTGTCTCCAGGTGGCTAGAGCTGTTACTAGGTATGTGAGCCCAAGAGTCCGTTTACTTTTCTTATGTGGATTCAACTCAGGTTTCCAGGTCATCGGTCACAGAGTTTATGATGCAGGCTCTCACCTACAGCCCTAGACAGGTAGGGGTGATTGGAGTAGGCACAGGTATCTAACTGTAGTAGGGAGTCATGTGCTGATCAAGGCAGGGGTCTCACCGCTGCCCCTGAGTGTCTGGGTGGAAGGCATGTCTCTGTTCCCTAGAGTGTGTGGTTAGGTGGTATGATGGTTAAGATTGTATGTCAACTTGCATGAACCATTATTCTCTGTGTTTTAGTAGTTGTATAATGTTGTGATCACCCCCATGATGGAATCTGCTGAGTGGTACTGGTGGAGGCGGGGCCTGTGACAGCTCACCACCCTCTCAGTTTCTTCTCTCTGACTTCCGCCGGTTACCTTCTGCCTGCTCGCTTTGCCAAGGTTTTTGGCTTGTTCCAAACTCAGCAGCTGCGTCTTGTTGTCTCACCTCCGGTTCATGGGACTTGAGCTAGCAGCTTACCTGTTGATCTCGGAATTCGTTGAACTTCTCAGCCTGCAAGCAAGAGTCTGGTTCCCCAACCCACCAACCTTGGGTTCGCCAGCCCCCGCAGCTACATGAATTAGGAGAAAACTGATTGTCTTGTCTGTTGATCTTGGAATTCACTGACCTTCACAGCCTGTGAGTGGGAGCCCTTCTCTGACCTGCCGACCTTGGGTTCACCAGATTCCTGGGCTACGTGAACTGGTAGAGGCCTCTACCCTGATCTGTGGACTTGGGAAGTTTTAGCCTTTACAACTGCATGAGCTATTTCCTTGATATAAATCTCTCTATATATATATTTATACGCTTTACTGGTTTTGCTTCTCTAGAGAACCCAGCCTAAGACATTTGGTACTGGGAGTGGTTCTAGAGAAACAAAATCGTAAGGATGAGTTTTCTAAATTGGTTCTCAAGTCTGGTTAGTGTTACAGATGTTGATGACTTTGCTTCCATCAGTAAAGAGGGCACTGCTAGCCCATGGAGTGAGGTGGCAGTACAAATATGCAAAATATCACCACCAGTAGATCAGGTATTTGTGAAAGGCGAGCCTCTGCATGAACACAAGTGTGATATATTTCTACAGTTTTGTCAGAATGAGAAGTATAGGGAAGCTGGTTGGTTAGTCCTACTTTTGCTAGACAAACTGGTGAAAGAAAGAGATGTGCTTAGGGCTTCAGAGTCAAAGCTCAAGTGCTGCATACCCACCAAAAATGTGTTTATCAGTTAGGCTGGGCCTTGACTCCTGGTACTGTGTGATTTTCCTATATGTTGTAAATCCTGGCTCTATGATGTTAATGAGGGAGGATGGGTGACAGTTGTGTTAGTAAGGCAGGACTGGAACTACAAGACTGGATTGTGTCCTGAGGCAATCTCTTGAAATATAAAAGACAGAAGTGAGCAGTGAGACAGGGAGACCTCATACCATCAAGAAAGCAGCGCCAGGAGCAGAGCACGTCCTTCAGACTGGGGTCCCTGTGCCGGGAAGCTCCTAGTCCTGGGGAACACTGATGAGAAGACCGAGAGAGAGAAAGCCTTCCCCTGGAGCTGACACCCTGAATTTGGACTTTTAGCCTGCTTTACTGTAAGGAAATAAACTTCTCTTTGTTAAAACCATCCACTTGTGGTATTTCTGTTATGGCAGCACTGATGACTAAGACAGGTGGGTTATCCAGCTGGACCATGGACACCCAGTGCTATTGGCTGTAAGGACTGGGAGTCACCACTTATTCTTGGACCTCTGTAGCAGTTGGCTAGGTGGAGTGGGTGGAGCCACTAGTCCTCAATCCCCTGATGTGGGTAGGTGAGGACCCTGCTTAATGGGCAGGGTGGTGTGACATGTCATAAAACTTATAGCAGGTACAGATGAAAATAGGCTTCAGGTATATACCCCGGTACACTGTGCTAATGAGGGCCTATGCTATGAAATGGGCCCACACAGATCTTCGCAGGGGTGAAACGCATTCAAAGTCTATGGGCCCCTTATGCCTGTGCCTAGGCAGAGGCTGTGCTTTCCCTGAGTTTCTAGCTTAGGGGAGATGGCAGATTATTTTTTCCTGTTTGTTAATTTGCTCCCTCTCCAAAGCTGGGAGAATGGCTCAGGATGCGTGATGGGTCCTTCTTCTGCCCCAGAGACCTCAGCAATCTCTGAAGCTGGACCCAGGACCCAGAGCAGAGCAGAGAGGGAGCAGGTAAATTAGAGAGAATTATTTCCCAAAGGAGCAGCTATTTTTTTTTTTTTTTTTGATCTGAGTGGTAGGTTAGATGCATGTACTTATCTTGTGCTGATCGAGCACTGTTTCTCACTGGTGCTGGAGATGTAA
>NW_004444107.1:1330269-1337526 GCF_000243295.1 Trichechus manatus latirostris | reverse complement strand
GAGCTGACACCCTGAATTTGGACTTTTAGCCTGCTTTACTGTAAGGAAATAAACTTCTCTTTGTTAAAACCATCCACTTGTGGTATTTCTGTTATGGCAGCACTGATGACTAAGACAGGTGGGTTATCCAGCTGGACCATGGACACCCAGTGCTATTGGCTGTAAGGACTGGGAGTCACCACTTATTCTTGGACCTCTGTAGCAGTTGGCTAGGTGGAGTGGGTGGAGCCACTAGTCCTCAATCCCCTGATGTGGGTAGGTGAGGACCCTGCTTAATGGGCAGGGTGGTGTGACATGTCATAAAACTTATAGCAGGTACAGATGAAAATAGGCTTCAGGTATATACCCCGGTACACTGTGCTAATGAGGGCCTATGCTATGAAATGGGCCCACACAGATCTTCGCAGGGGTGAAACGCATTCAAAGTCTATGGGCCCCTTATGCCTGTGCCTAGGCAGAGGCTGTGCTTTCCCTGAGTTTCTAGCTTAGGGGAGATGGCAGATTATTTTTTCCTGTTTGTTAATTTGCTCCCTCTCCAAAGCTGGGAGAATGGCTCAGGATGCGTGATGGGTCCTTCTTCTGCCCCAGAGACCTCAGCAATCTCTGAAGCTGGACCCAGGACCCAGAGCAGAGCAGAGAGGGAGCAGGTAAATTAGAGAGAATTATTTCCCAAAGGAGCAGCTATTTTTTTTTTTTTTTTTGATCTGAGTGGTAGGTTAGATGCATGTACTTATCTTGTGCTGATCGAGCACTGTTTCTCACTGGTGCTGGAGATGTAAGCCAACTGTCCACCCCTTGGTCTCTCCCTGTGTGGAAAACGTGTCCCAAGCACCACTGCTTGTCTCATTGCTCGTGTCAGCCAATCCAGCCGGTGGGGTGCCAGTTCCCACCTGGTCAGGTCTGGCAACTCCTCATTGCTTCTGAATCATCTCCCCTTCCTCCTGCCACTCAGTCCAATTCCTCAACTTTGTCTTTGATGTTCAAGGTGTCTAGATTGTTATATATAATTAATTCACTTGTTTTTTTGGGTCTTTGTTGTAAGATGGACCACAGGAAACATCTGACTACTCCTCCATCTTGGCCAAGAATATTCTTATTCTTAAGCAGAGTATAACTGCAAGAATAGACCCAATGATGAATTAAAGCTATTTATATTAGTTACATTGCTTAAGATATCTGTATGTTAAATTGAGTAACGCAGTAATAAAAGAAGTTTTATATTAGTTAAGGTAATTGTTCGCTAAAGATGTTATGTCTTAACAGTTATGACTAAAATAAAACATAGCTATAACATTAGCAAGAAAGTTCTTATTAGATAATTTAAAACGAAGAGCCCTGGAGGCAAAGTGTTTAAGCACTGGGCTGTTAACCAAAAGGTCAGTGATTTGAACCCACCAGCTGCTATGTGGGAGAAAGATGTGGCAGTCTGCTTTGGTAGAGATTTATAGCCTCAGAATCCTATGGAGCAGTTCCTCTCTGTCCTGTAGACTCACTATGAGTCAGAACCAACTCATAGGCAGTGGGCAGGGGCAACAACAACAATTTAAAATAGAACTGAAATATTATAAACAATATTCTTGTTAACATAATTTATTTCATCAGACCACAGAGTGTTACCTACCTAAAGGATGGAAACAACAAATAAAGGCAATTAAGGAAAACCGTATGATTTTAGCAGAATATGACTATAAATATTCAGCATATGGCTAAAGAATAAATGTATTTCCCTATAGTTTGTTCCTCTTCCTGAAAATCTTCATTGATTTCTATGAAATTGTTATGTAACGGTAATTCAACATTTGAAAATTTTCATATTCATTCGAAATTATGATATAGATAGTATGCTACCTTTTATTCCAAAAACAAAAAACAAAAGAACAACTAAGGGGGTCCTAGTGGCACAATGGTTAAGGCACTCGGCTGCCAACTAAAAAGTCAGCCATTCCAACACTCCAGACTCTGCAGAAGAAAGAGGCAGCAGTCTGCTTCCATAAAGATTCTAACATCTGCAGACAGTTCTCTGCCCTATGAGGCCATTATGAGTCAGAATTGACTCAACAGCAATGGGTTTGGTTTAGTATACAAAAATTAAATTTTCTATTTCCTCCATTACAATCTTATGTCATATAATAGAAAACCAAACCCATTGTTGTCGAGTCGATTCCAACTCATAGCAACCCTATAGAACACAGTAGAACTGCCCCATAGGGTTTCCAAAGAGCGTCTGGTAGACTTAAACTGCCAACCTTTTGGTTAGCTGTCAAACTCTTAACCACTACGCCACCAGGGGAATCATACCTAAAATCTCTCCTTTGTAGTATAGCCTCAGTGTCTGAAGACCATCACTAGAAGCCTTTTTATATATAGTTCTGAGCTGGTGTTTATTTTAAGTGTGTTAGAGCTTGGTTACCATGGAACGCTAAAACACTAAATTGAAGGAACAAACAGGAAAGAAAATTTCTTGAGATGAAAATATTCCAGTGAAGTCAAATTAGGTGAGGAATGTCATGTGGCCACAAGGAAATAAGCACTGAAATATGACACTGAAAAACATCATAGTTAGCTGTGAGTCCCCACTCGACTCACGGTGACCTCATGCACTACAAAAGGAAAGTTTGCCTGGTCCTGCACCATTCCCATTAAAAATATTAATTAGGTTTGTAGGATCTTTACCAGAACATTTAAAATTATTGTTTTTCTTTCTGTTTTGAAGAAACTAACAAAAGTAGATTTTTAAACTTAATATAAAAGAAAATATGTAAGATGAAAGCAACCCTGGTGGTTCAGTGGTTAAAGTGCTTGGCTGCTAACCAAAGGTCAGCAGTTTGAACCCACCAGCCTCTATGGAGGATAAAGATGTGGCAGTGTTCTTCTGTAAAGATTACAACCTTAGAAACCCTATGAGAGAGTTCTCCTCTGTCCTATAGGGCTACTATGAGTTGGAATCAACTCTACGGTAGTGGGTTTGGTTTTGGATTTTGGTATGTGAGAAGATAGTTGCTTCTATGATAGCTATTAAAATATGTGCCTTTAAAGCATTAGAGGTATTTCAAAAATAAGACAATTACTTTATTCTTTTTTGCCTTAATAGTTTGCTCTCTTAAGTTTAAGAAATCTAATTGAATTCAGTAGAATGATTTTCCAATGTGTCATGGAAATTACTTTTCCCCTTCCCTTAGGAGATTCCACTTCCAGGTACCAATAGCGAGGAGATAATTTTTATTAAAAGCTGAATAGACAGGCATAGTCCAGATTTACTAAGAATTTAATTTCTTTCTGAAATATGAGTCCAGGAGGTTCCCTTGATTCTTCTCATTCCTTTTCAGGCAAGAACTGTCAACTCAACTTTCAAACATGTCTTTTACCTTTTTGTTTTACTCAAGCTTCATTACCACTACATTATTTTAAGCTATGTGAAGACATGAAGAATTAGCAACTAGTAAAGTCATTATTTTTCAGTTTTCTTAAAAAATTCATTCCATCACCTTTATTGTTATAGTCAACAAATATTGATGCAGTGTGTCATACATGCAAGACACATACCTAGTTCCTGATAATAGGAAATTAAAAGTCAGTGATTCAAGGAGCTCAGAGATGAGACCTGTACAAAGAGTTCAAACAATTATAAACACTGTTAAGACTTGTATCAATATGGGGGACATCAAGCTCAATTAGCATAACATAGTTTATAAAGAAAATGTTCTACATCCTACTTTGGTGAGTAATAGCTGAGGTCTTGAAAGATAAGGTACTCCACTGGTCCCACACTGTCTGGAGCAAGGGAGAATGAAGAAAACCATAGATGCAAAAGAGAGATTAGTCCAAAAAAACTAACAAATCACAACTACCATAGCCTCCACAGACTGAGTCCAGCACAACCAGATGGTGCCCGGCTACCACCACTGACTGCCCTGATAGGGATCACAATAGAGGGTCCCAGACTGAGCTGGAGAAAAATGTAGAACAAAATTTTAACTCACAAAAAAAAAAAAAAAAACTAGACTTACTGGTCTGATAGAGACTGGAGAAACCCGAAGAGTATGGTCCCCGGACATCCTTTCAACTCAGCACTGAAGTCAATCCTGAGGTTCACCCTTCAGCCAAAGATTAGACAGACCCATAAAACAAAATGATGCTAAATGGGTACACCAGCTCAGGGGCAAGGATGAGAAGGCAGGAGGGGACAGGAAAGCTGGTAAGGGGGAACCCAAAGTCAAGAAGGGGTGAGTATTGAAAGGTCATGGGGTTGGCAACCAATGTCACAAAACAATATGTTATTAATTGTTTAATGAGAAACTAATTTGCTCTATAAACCTTCATCTAAAGCATAATAAAAAAAAAAAAAAAACTTACATCAATAGATTTTTTTCCTAAATTCCTGGGAGAGGTAAGGAGACAGAAAAAAGACACATTAGTGACAGCCACAGAATACTGACATTTCCAGCTATTCTGAAAAGCTGCATACTTCAAAGGAAGAAACAATAGTTTTTTAAGTGTATACTATGTGGTATACACTGTGCTAAGATCTAGAAATTCAAGGAATGAACACATTAAATGAATTCATATTCAAATCTTGTGAATGAATAGAGATAATAAATAAACAAAAAGTAAATATATTTAATCCCACTCTTAGGAATATACCCCAGAGAAATAAGAGCCATCACAGGAACAGACATATGCACATCCATGTTCATGGCAGCATTGTTCACAATAGCAAAAAGATGGAAACAACCTAGATGCCCATCAACAGATGAGTGGATAAACAAACTATGGTACATACACACAATGGAGTACTATGCAACGATAAAGAACAATGATGAATCTGTGAAGCATCTCATAACACGGATGAAACTGGAGGACATTATGCTGAGTGAAATAAGTCAATCACAAAGCACAAATATTGTATGAGACTTCTACTGTAAAAACTCATGAAAAAGTTTACACACAGAGAAAAAATCTTTGTTGATTATGAGGGATGGAAGGGGTGGGGGAGGGAAATACTAAATAGACAATAGATAAGTGGCAACCTTGGTGAAGAGTGAGACAGTACACAATACTGGGGAAGCCAGCACAACTTGTACAAAGAAAGGTTATGAAAGCTCCATAGACACATCCAAACTCCCTGAGGACTGAATTGCTGGGCAGAGGGCTGTGGGGACCATGGTCTTGGTGGACATCTAGCTCAATTGGCATAGCACACTTTATAAAGAAAATGTTCTACATTCTACCTTGGTGAGTAGCGTCTGGGGTCTTAAAAGCCTGTGAGCAGCCATCTAAGATACTCCACTGGTCTCACCCCTTCAACATCAAGGGAGAATGAAGAAAATAAGAAACAAGGAAAAGATTAGTCTAAAGGACTAATGGACCACAACTACCATGGCCTCTACCAGACTGAGTAGATGGAGCCCAGCTACCACCACTGACAGCTCTGACCGGGATCACAACAGAGGGTCCCAGACAGAGCTGGAGAAAAATGTGGAACAAAATTCTAACTCACAAATAAAGACCAGACTTGCTGGCCTGACAGATACTGGAGAAACTCCAAGAGTATGGCCTCCAGACACCCTTTTAGCTCCATCACTCCCATGGTTTACCATTCAGCCAAAGATTAGACAGCCCCATAAAACAAAAATGAGACTAATGGGACACAACAGCCCAGGACCAAGGACTAGAAGTCAGGAGGGGACAGGAAAGCTGGTAATAGGGAGCCCAAGGCTGAGAAGGGACAGTGTTGACATGTTGTGGTGTTGTTAACCATTGTCATAAAACAATATGTGTACTAACTGTTTAATGAGAAACTATTTGTTCTGTAAACCTTCATCTAAAGTACAATTTAAAAAAAATGTAAAAAAAAGAAAATAAAGTATTCCTTGCCAACTTGAAAAAAAGTAAATATATTTAAAAATAATCACAACAGAATCACATTAATAAGCTAATTTCCATAAAATGATAAAAAGTCCAGTTTCTGAAGAGGTATGTAACTTGAGATATAAAGTATGTGATGGAGCCAGATACAAGTAACACTTGGTGAACAGAAATCTTGGATGAGGGAAGGTCTTGACACAGGAAGGAGATTGGTACCTTAAGAATAAAAAGAAAAAGGAAAAGGAGTTAGGCTGGAAGAATAGCACAGTGAGAGAGAAGAAAATGTGATGAGTTCAAAGAGCAGAACCAAATCTTGAAGTCCCTCATTAAACCCCAAAAAAACAAACCCATTGTTGCTGAGCTGATTTCGACTCATATTAACCCTATAGGACAGAATAACTGCCCGTAGCGTTTCCAAGCCTGTAAATATTTACAGAAGCAGACTGCCACATCTTTCTTTTGAGAAGCGCCTGATGAGTTTGAGCAGCCAACCATTCAGTTAACAGCTGAGCACTTAGCCACTGTACCACCAGGGCTCCTTAAGTGTCTCATTAAGTAGGGTAAACAATTTAGAATTTACATTCAGCACAATGGGAATAATGATCCAGGGGTAAGAAGCAGATGAACTAAATTTTCTATTATAAAGATTGGGCATAATCATATAAATACTAAATTACATTTAAGTGGATTATTGAGTTGCCTAAATGATTATTTTGGATTAGCTTTATGATAATTTGGATGATGATTAAGTATGTAGATTTGTAGTGTATTTTTGAAGTAGAACTAAAAAGAGTTGCTTTTGAATTGGGATTAAGCAGTCATAGAAGTTAGAAAACAAAGATTATTACAACTTTATGGATTTGAGGAAATGGATAATAGGTAATGTCATTTACCATTTTTTGGGGGGAGGTGAATAAACTCGAGAGTTGGGAATGCTGAATTTGAGATGTCTATTAGATACTGTATAAGTTTCCTAGAGCTGCCTTAAGAAAGTATCACAAATTGAGTGGCTTAAAACAACACAAAAATACTGCCTCATAGTTCTGACAGCTAGAAGTCCAAATTCAGAATGTCAGCAGGACCATGCTCTTTCTAAAGACTCTAAGTGAAGATTCTTCCTTGTCTCTCTCAGCCACTGGTAGCCCTAGGCATTACTTGGCTTGCGGCAGCATAATTTCAATATCTGCCTCATTCTTCACATGGCCATGTCCCCCTGTGTCTATATATTTGTGTCTCTTCTCTTTTATAAGAACACCACTCAGATTAGGTCCCACCTTGCTCCAGTATGGAAACCCTGGTGACGTGGTGGTTAAGTGCTACGGTTGCTAACCAAAAGGTCGGCAGTTTGAATCCACCAGGTGCTTCTTGGAAACTCTATGGGACAGTTCTACT
>NW_004444107.1:1295602-1330169 GCF_000243295.1 Trichechus manatus latirostris | reverse complement strand
TTTTTTTTTTTTTTTTCTTTTGGTTTTTACTCCAATATAACCTCATGTTAACTTAAAGACCCTATTCCCAAACAAGGTCGTGTTCACAGGTATTGAGGGATAGGACTTCAACATATTTTGTGGGCCACAATTCTATCTATAGCAGACATCTAAGTCATCTAAATTAGGCTATTAGCTTAAGACTGAGATACATATTTGAAAAATATCAGAATGTACATAGAATGTCTATAAACTTATGGCCCTTTTATGCCTAATTTCACTTAATCATCAGGACAATATTTTGAGAGATATATTAGTGTAACCTGACCCTACGAATGCCAGTAAATTTCCCTTAGTCCTTAAACTAGCCCAAGTCAAATTTGGTACACCCTGCATGTGCAGAAGGGTCAGCTGTGACTGCTGATTGACCTCAACAGAGGAAGTAACAATAGGTGGAAAGAATCAGAAGAGAAATCATCACCCGGACCCTAGTCTAAAGCAAGAGGTCCAACAAAAACCAAGTCACCTCCTGTTCCCTGGCCGCCTTCTAGAATTTTTCCTCCCAGTATGCCTGTGTGACTGCTATCTTGCTGCCAAAATGACATATAAGCCCTGCTTCCCTGTAGTTTGGGGAGCCAGATCTGAGGAATTTCCTCCAGGCTCCTTGCTGTGCACACTGCATACTTACTTTCTCTTTCTCAAAGACCAGTGTCCAGATAATTGGCAAGTCTGAGCACACTGGACAAGGAACCACCTCCTAGGGTTTGGTAAAATTAGTAAATTATTTTGGGGTTAAAAAATGGACATTTATGAATATCGAGTAACTTTCCAAAGACTTAGTGCTTGAAAAGAATGGAGTAAATCTTTGAATTCCAGTTTTGCTGTCCATAAAGACTGTTCTTTTCTCACTACTATAAAGAGAGACAGGACAATGTTGATTAAGTGGTAGAATTCTTGACGTCCATGAGGAAGACCTGTGGTCAATGAATCTCATGCACAGCCACTACCTAAGAGTGGAGGCTTGCATGTTGCTATGATGCTGAACAGGTTTCAGGAGAACTTCAAGACTAAACCAGAGTAGGAAAAAAGGCCTGGAAATCTACTCCTGAAAATCAGTCAATGAAAACTTGATAGATCACAAAGGTCAGGTACCCAACTAATCATAGTGACGGCACAGGACCAGGGTTGCCACGAGTCAAGGGCTGACTTGAAGGTAGCTATTAACAACAACAATAGACAGAACTGGAGGGGATTTCTATGGAAGTCTCAAATTAAAACATGAGCAACACATAAAAATACCATAGTGAAGACAGTTGCATTTGGGAGAATGCTAAGTCAATGTGCATGCTGAGACCATCAGACAGAGCATGAAATAATGGTGAAGAGGCTAGTGGTACACAGATAATTCTTGCCCTGATGAGAAGGTAGTATTTTACTATTTACCATTGAAATATTTAATAACAAAATGACATATTCAAGGACTTCCAGCAACATGGTGCCCCAGGCAGAAGCATCACACCGTCCCTCCACAATAAAGATCCAAAAAACTAAGCCAAACAGAGAAAACAGCAATCCTGAAACCCTAAGCATGAAATGAAGAGATAAAGAACTCAGCCAAACACCAGATGGAATAAGAAACTGACAAAGAAAAGAGAGCCAGGAGACATACATGCAGAGGTCCCCTATCAGCTAACGTAGCACAGATCTGCCATCTTGGACTCCTATCAGAGACCAGCGAAAAGAGGGTACGAGAAAGCAGATTCACGGAGCTTCCAGGAGGAGACAGAATAACCGGTAACCAACGATATATGCTTTCCCACCCCCCACCCTTCTTCACCCCCACTCAGGCTCCTTTGCTTCCTGCAGCCACCGTCTCTTGGCCAGGAAGCACCAGCTGCTTGGATTTTGCCCGCCTGCACTGGCCGACTCCCTGGGTGCCATTTGTTAGCTGCTGGTGTTGCTTTTTGCCTCTTCTCTTGATTTCTTCCTTGTCTCTCGTTGCCTCCCCCTCCTTTCGCTCGAGTGCCTAGCTCCATGCGCCATCTTTGCTTCTTCCTGAAAGGCTGTGGAGCTCTGCTGCAGTGTGGGACTTCTTCCCGGTGCATGCTGCCAGGCTGCCATGCTGCTGGGATCCCAGGTCTTTTTGTTTGTTTGTTTTGAGTTGTTTGTTTGCTTTCTTTTTGCCCATTCTAGCTGGGCGGGGCTGTGTGGCTTGGGACCTACCCCCTCAACTTATGCAGATTCGCAGAGGGATCACTGAGGGCATTTCTTTTTACACGTTTTTTTTTTCTGTTTTTTTGGGGGGGTTTCCTGTTCTTTTTTTTTCAAATTTGTTTTCTTTTCTTTTCCCTCTTTTTCCCTTTTTGTCTGTCTTTATTACTCAGTTTCTCTTCTCTCTATACTTAACTTCCTGACCTCTGAATACCTGGCTCTGAGTGACACCTCTATACCTTCTAGTCAGGCTGTACTTCACCACCTGGGAACAACCTCCCCAGACCTCGTAGCCGCACTAGTGGGATCCCTGGGAGCTTTTCTTTTCTTTTTTCTTTCTAATTTTTATTTATTCATTCTTTTCTTCTTCTTCCTCTTTTTGTTTTTCTCCATTTCATAGTCTCTCATCTCTCCATTCCAATGGCAAGCTCCCCTAGCACTCTTTTTGTTTGTACATTTTTGGCTCCTCTTCCTTTCTCCTCTCTCCCATACCCATCTTAGCTACATACACAACAATCACCCCGCCCCTTGCTGCTTACCTGCACTGTGTGCTTAACATCACACCACCAAGCGGTACAGGCACGGCCTACTGGAACCTGCCCTGCACTGATTACTGGACAGCCTTGGTGGCTGTAGTAAGTGCCACAAACAACCTATCCCAGCAACTCTTCTTCAGGTAGACCTGCCCTGCTGTACCATATCTTGGCTACTGACCCTGCCAATTGGAGAAGGAGATGAAAAGCATCATGCCCACAGACGAGCAAACAACAAAGAACGCACAGCCCGCCTGCTCAGACATAGACAAAACAAACAAATCTACAATCAATAAAAGAGAAAAATAACTACTGAATGCCCCAAAGACAGCAGACAATAACAAAACATTTAAAAAACAGGACAGGATGGTTCCAGTAGGCTTCCAAAATAAAACACCAGATGACTTTCCAGTAGAACAAAATGCACTAGAACTGCCTGATAGAGAATTCAAATCTTTAATACTGAGAATTATCCAAGAACTGAAGCAAAAAGCAGAAAAAAATGAGGAAAAAATAGACAAATTCATGGAAAATACAGACCAAAAAAATGGAAGAATTCAGGAAACTAATGCAGGAACAAAATTGCAAAACAAATTCACAACTAGAAATTATACAAAAACAACAATTAGAAATCCAAAAAATAAAATAACAAGATTTCAGAATTGGACAGTGTCATAGAAGGGCTGAGGAACAGATTTGAATCAGTGGAAGACAGGATCAGAGGAATTGAAGACAAACATTTGGATACAACTCCCCATTCGAGGAAAACTGAAAAAAAGAACAAAAAAAAATTAAGACACCCTGAGAGTTATGTGGGATACAATCAAAAGCAAAAATTTGTGAGTGATCAGAGTTCCAGAACAGGGGGAGAAAACAGAAAACACAGAGAGTATCATTGAAGAACTGCTGAGAGAAAATTTCCCCAGTATCATGAAAGATGAAAAGCTGACTATCCAAGAAGCTTAATGAACCCTATATAGGATAGACCCCAAGAGAAAATCACCAAGGCACGTCATAATCACACTTGCCAAAACCAAAGACAAACAAGGAATCCTGAGAGCACCTAGAAAAAAACAAGAAGTCACATACAGAGGAGAAACAAGACTAAGTTCAGATTATTTGGCAGAAACTATGCAGGCAAGAAGGCAATGGGATGACATATATAAAATCTTGAAAGATAAAAATTGCCAGCCAAGAATAGTATATTCTGCAAAACTCTCGTTCAAATATGATGGTGAAATTAGGACATTTCCAGGTAAACAGAAATTAAGGGAATATGTAAAAACCAAACCAAACTTACAAGAGTTATTAAATGGAGACCTTCAATCTGAGAACAAACAACTTCAGCTCACAGGCTGAATCTAGGACACAGGATTGTACCAGCCAGATACCAATTTAGGAAATGAACTCTCAAGAACTATCCAAACCCAAAAGAAATACAACAGGGAATCAGAGCAGTTAATCTGTTAATGACAACAACATCAGAACAATAAAAGAGGGAATAAACAGTGTAGTTCTAGAACTTTCTAATGGAGAGGAAGGCAAGGTGATACCAAGTAATACTAGACTGCTTCGAACTTAGAAAGATAAGGGTAAATTTCGCAGTAACCACAAAGAAAGTTAACAAGCATACTCATAAAATTAATGAGGAAAAACAGAAAGTCTCAGTAAAACAAAAACAAATGAAAAAAATCCACAAACAAAAGGAATTCAGCACAGAAGAGTAAGAGGAACAAAGAAAAAGTCAGCACCACAAAATAAAACACTACAAAATGACAGCAATAAACTCACATCTCCTAGATGCCCATCAACAGATGAATGGATAAACAAAGTATGGTGTATACACACAATGGAGTACTATACAATGATAAAGAACAATGATGAATATGTCAGGCAACTCATAACATGAATGAAACTGGAGGACATTATGCTGAGTGAAGTAAGTAAATCACAAAAGGACAAATGTTGTATGAGACCTCTATTGTAAAAACTCATGAAAAAGTTTACACACAAAAAGTAGCAATCTTAGTTGGTTACGAGGGATGGCAGGGGTGAGGGGAATACTAAATAGACAATAGGTAAGTTGTTTCTTTGGTGAAGGGTGAGACAGTACACAATACTGGGTAAACCAGCACTACTCGTACAAGGAAAGGTCATGAAAACTCCACAGATACATCCAAACTCTCTGTGGGACTAAATTGCTGGGCGGAGGGCTGTGAGGACCATGTTCTCGAGGAACATCTAGCTCAATTGGCATAACACAGTTTATAAAGACAATGTTCTACATTCTACCTTGGTGAGTAGTGTCTGGGGTCTTAAAAGCCTGTGAGCAGCCAGCTAAGATACTACACTGGTCTCAACCCTTTGGGAGCAAGGGAGAATGAAGAGAACAGGATACAAGGAAAAGATTAGTCCAAAGGACTAATTGTCCACAGCTACCAAGGCCTCCACTGGACTGAGTCCAGTACAGCTAGATGGTACCCGGCTACCACCACTGACTGCTCGGACTGGGATCACCACAGAGGGTTCTGGACAGAGATGGAGAAGGATGTAGAAGAAAATCCTAACACACACAAAAAAAGACCAGATTTTCTGGCCTGAAAAAGACTGGAGAAACCCCAAGAATATGGCCTCCAGACACCCTTTTAGCTCAGTGGTGAAGTCACTTCTGAGGTTCACCATTCAGCCGGGGATTTGGCAGCCCCAGAAAACAAAATGGGACTAATGAGGCACAGCAGTCCAGGGACAAGGACTAGAAGGTAGAAGGGGACAGGAAAGCTTGCGATAGGGAACCCAAGTTTGAGTAAGGACAGTGTTGACATATAGTGGTGTTGTTAACCATTGTCATAGGGCAACATGTGTACTAACTGTTTAATGAGGAACTGTATTGTTCTGTAAACCTTCATCTAAAGTGAGAGTAACAGCACAACTGCAAGAATGTAATCAATGTCACTGAATTGTGCATGCAGAAATTTTTGAAATGGTGTAATATTGGCTATACATATTTTCACCAAAAAAAAGTCCTCCAAGGTTGAGAAGGGAGAGTGTTGACATATTATGGGGTTGCTAATTAATGTCATAAAACAGTATGTGTACTGACTTTTAATGAGAAACTATTTTTTCTGTAAACCTTCACCTAAAGTACAATAAAAAAAAAATGACATATTTAAATCTCTATAATAATCACTCAATTATTAGAGAGAATTTAAAGGGAATATATCAGAGTTAGACAGTAAGGTGTTCACCCATGCAATTAAATAAGGGAGCAAAATTTAAATCAGTTTTGGTATGGATGGGGAGATGCCAATGGATTTGACAGATAAAAGCCTTCTGATCTTTGTGCTGATTAGTTTCTGAGAATGAAGAAGTATAAAACAAAATTGTATACTATTTTTTAAATTGAGTGACAGATTAGTAATGATGAACTTAAAGGGGATAAGAAAAAAAAAAGAAATTTATCTGATATCAAATGAATTAAATACATGTTTCTCAAGATGCTGTATTTTATCCTTCTAAGTGCTAAGGCTATATTTCCTGGATATCTAACTAAATATTTATTTGATTCAAGTTAGTCAGCTGTTTAGGAGTAAAATGTCTATCCAATCATACATTTACCTGCCATGTTATTCAAATAAGTCCACCTAAAAGCAGCATTTCTGCCTCTGAAAACCGCCTATCTCAGCTTCTTCTACTCCTTTAGTCAAAATAAGTGGGGAGGTTTCCTCTTAGCTTCAGAAGGAAGATAGTTAAAGACGAGTTCACACAGAGTTCTTACCTTGTTCAAGAACAATACTGCCCTTTTATGAAATAGTTCCTCTTCTTGGTTTGTTGTTGGTGAATTTACTGATTTCAGGTCTCCTTATACTTGCAAAATGTTTGTGTGTTATGCATTCACATTTAATATTTGTATTTTTCCAGTACAAGTTTATCTATTGGGATAATATAAAGCCACAGAAGTAGACCATTAATGATCATTCATTGTGCAAAGGGTTTGTTACTCACCATAAGGCATAGATTTATGAAAACTTCTAAGAAAATTGTTTCGGCCAATATGGACTCTCCTATAAGTTATTTCACACATTTACCCAAACATTAAGGATACATTTCATAGTCCTGTGTAATGATATAGAAATAATTCATAAAAGGCATTAAGTTAGATGTCAAGGAGGGAATGATATACATAAAATAGAAGGCTTTTTAGAGATATCACAGACTTAGTAAACATTTTGTTTTTATTCTTTTATTACATGCAAAATGAGAGATGATAAATAATATTTATCTTTTGGTTGGGAAAACAAAGCTCAAGCCAAGTAATTCGATAAATAATTGAACATGGGGAACTATAAAAATAATTTTGGAAATGGATAAAAAGACAGAATATTACAGGGAGGCAATGTTCTGATTAGCCGTTGCAAGATGTCAATACCTTACCTTGGATTGGGTGATGTAAGTGAGAATGTAGAATTAACAGAACCCAGGAGTCAGAAGCTGTTTGGCAGGAGATAGAATTGTAGAGAAGATGCAGTCCCTGATAGAACCACCGTGTTCACCTGAGAGATCACTTTCATTTGCCGTTGAGTCAACTCTGGCTCATGGTCACCTTCTGTGTGTCAGAGTAGAGCTGGGTTTTTTGGGTTTTTTAAAGGTTGATATTTTGGGATTACATCACCAAACCTTTCTTTTAGGTGCCTCTTGGTCAACTCATATCTCTAATCTTTGGTTAACAGATGAGCACGTTAACCATTTGACTACCCAGAGAATGGAGGAGAAAAGTCATGACTTCTTTTGCTTCCTGCACTGCAATTTCCTGAAAGTTGGCTGACAGTGCTAAAACTTCTCCAGAAGCCATTTGGTGAGGATCTTTGGGAAATGTATATTAAAGAACTGTATCCTCTACAACAAAGATCATAGCAAAGGAAAGGTCAAGAAATGTATTTTAGCATAAGCCAGCACATGAATAACACATCAAATCAAATGAAAAATCAAACCCACTGCCATCAAGTCAATCCTGACTCATGGTGACCCTATAGCAAATAGGAATATACAAGAAGTCATTTAATTATTTCCTGTTAAACAAGCATTTGCATTCTTTCCTGTTGCCACTCTGAACAATGATAAAATAAACATGCTTAATTTATTCTTATTTACTTTTGCTTTCAATTTCTATGGGGAAGTTTCAGAGAATAGAATTTTTTGGATCAGAGGATATATTTCACTTTCAAAATTTAATATAGATTTCTAAAACATCTGTAATGATGTACATTTTCCAGAGCAAAGTGTGACAGTACCCCTTTTGTGGCATATCTAACCTTATTATGTATTAGCACTTGATACATATTTTGTCAAATTAAAATCATTAAACTAACGTTAAATAACTGGTGTAATTGCGTTTATCTGAACTGCTCAGACGGTTAACTATTTCTTCATACAGTTTACGGCCATTTGAAGTTAATCTTCCAAAAAGTGCACATTTTTATAGGGTTTTTGATCTTTTGATTATCAGTGTATAAGGACTCATATTAACCCTTTCTTTCTCACATGTATAACATTGTTTTCCTAACACTTCTTGCCTTTTTAGGTTATATTGGCCATATCTAAACATTAAATGTCTATATTACTAAATATATCATTTTTTATAACTCTGAGTCTTTTAGTGAAAAAGTCTTCCTATTTTCTACTTTATGTTAATGTCTTAAATATTTTCTTAGAATTTTTATTATACAGTAAATTCTTCAGGACTGTTTTTGTATATTGAAGTAAATATATTATTGACAATTATTTTCTTCAAGATAGCCAGTTTTGTCAGTAAAATTTTTTAATAAACATTTACTTTCCTCTGAATTAAAATATTACCTTTGTCATACATTTTCCAATATCTGAGAATCTCTTTCTTGGTACTCTTTTCTGTTTTGATTAACTATTTGTCTATCCCTCTGCAATACTATTGTTAAAAGAGCTTCATTAATTTATATTTTACATACCATAATATTCATTGACACCACTTTCTGTCAGTTTGTTGTATTACTGTGGCTTGTGTATTGCTATAATGCTGGATGCTATGCCACCAGTATTTCAAAAGCCATCAGGGTCATCTGTGGTAGACAGGATTCAGAGGAGCTTCTTGACTAAGACGTACTAGGAAGAAAGGCCTTGCAGTCTACTTAGCAAAATTAGCCAATAAAAACCCTATGGATAGCAGAATATTATCCAAGACTTCAGTGTTTTCTTTGGACATGACACCAGGAGGGACTGATTGCTGAAGAAGGACATGATGTAAGGGCTAACAAAGAAGAAGGAAATCCTCAATGAGATGGACTGACACAATGACCACAGCAAAGGACTTAAACATAGCAACAGTCATAAATATGGTGCAGGACTGGGCAGTGTTTTATTCTGTTTTAATAAAGTTGCCATGAGTCAGAGCTGATTTGATGGCAGCTAAAAGCAACAACAACTTATTCTTGAAAACAAACAAGGTGTTCTGGGTCCTTTGCATTTTCATATCAATTTTAAGATCAGCTTCTTGGTTTCCATAAAAAACAAGAATCCTGCTGGATTTTTGATAGGGATTTTGTGGAATCTATCAACCAATTTGGGGAGAACTGACATCCTAATAACATTAAGTTTACCAATCCATGACCATGCAATGTCTTTCCATTTATTTAGATCAGGGGTGGTAATGTGTGTCCCCCAGGCCAAATCCAGCCACTACCAGTTTTTCTACCACACATTTTGCATATTTATATTGTTACATTTCGAATGACCATATTGTACTTATATAATAACTTTGATTACGCCTCTTGGTCTGAAAAACCTAATTTTCTGTTTTTGTTTTGTTTTTAGAATTTAAGGAAAATTTGGCTGAAATCTAATTTAAATCTTCCTTAATTTTCCTCAGCAATATGTAGAGTTTTCAACGTATAAGGCTTCTTACCTTCCTCTCTTAAAATTTTTTAAAATGTTTTATTTTTTGATGCTATTGTGCATTGAAGAATTTCCTCAGATTTTTGAATTGCTTGGTTCTCATATATAGTTATGCATTCAATTTTATATATTGATCTTGTATTCTGCAACTCTACTGAACTTATTAGATTTAGCAGTTTTTTTTAAATTTTTGATTCCTTGATATTTTCCACATGCAGAATGAGTTAGTCTGCAAATAGAAACAAGTTTGCCTTATTGCACTGAATAGAATTTCTAGTACTATGTTAAACTGAAGTGGAGAGAGCAATCTTAGAAGAAAGCATTTAATCTTCAACCCTTAAGTATGCCATTATCTGAAGATTTTTCATAGATGTCCCTTATCGTCATGTTCCTTGAACTTATTTATACTTGCTGCTTTGAAGGTTTTGCTAATTCTAATATCTGGTTCTCTTATACACAGTTCTTATTCACTGCTTTTTTTTTTTTTCTATTTATGGGTTATACGTTCTTCTTTTCTTTTTCATAGTATTTTGTTGAAAATAGAACGTTTTAGATAATACGTTGTAGCAACTATGGATTCACATGGCCTCTGTTGTTGTGGTGGCTTTTGTTTATATGTTTGATTGTTTTGTTTAGTGATTTCACTTGTTTAATTATTTCGTATTTAGTGTCTGTCTTTACTACAGTGTTCATCTGCCAATTTCCCTGCTTAGTTTTATTTATTTATCTATTATTATTATTTTGCATTTATTTTTATTCCAAATATCACCATTCCCGGGTTAACGTAGTTCAGTAGTTAGTCAATGACTGACTGGAGGTTGTGCTCAAACACCATGACCCATGAAAGCTTCCATCCTTCTTTAATGATCTCTGTGTGGGTTGAGAAATGCATTCAAAGTTCAGGCTGTTTACAAATCTGCCCGAGGTTTTGCTTTCTGCAAAGAAACTTCTTGCATTAACTCTCTGCTTGCACAGCTTTCATATTTTGTCAGGGATGTTTATATAGTTTGAGCCTTTTAAACCATCAGCTACATTTTAGAGCAGTTATGGAATGTGTGGCTAATTGCCTCCATGAATAACTGCTTCCTTTGCCATGAGAATAGAAGAACTGGAGAGTGCCCAACTACCATTACTGAACATTTTGGTCAACGATTCTATAGAAAAATCCTGATCAAAAGGGGGGAAACGGAGAACATAATTTCAAATTCTCATTGACTCCAGACTTCCTGGAGCCATGAAGATTGTATGAACCCCTGAAACTATTGCACTGAAATAATCTTTAAATCTTAAACAAAAATATCCCCTGAAGTATTTCTAAAACCAAACAATAGTTAGGTAGTAAAAAATGCTCTTTTTAAAATTGTCTATATGGGATCAAATTGATAATAACAGCTCAAAAGATTACATAAGAAACTTAGGGCAGTGAATTTATGTTAATGAGGAAAGAACAACTCAGAAGAGGAGAGTGAGAATGGTTGCACAACTCAAAGAATGTAATCAATGTCACTAAATTGTACATGTAAAAGCTGTTGAACTAGTGTTTGCTTTGTTGTGTATATTCTCAATGAAACAAAATAAATAAAATTCAAAACAAAACAAACAAAAAAAACCCTCAACCATTATTTCACCTTCATTATAGTATTTTAGACACTTCATTTCTTTGTGTAGAGCAAAGCTTTTTTTTTATGTCTCAAGAACGTCCTTTAAAGTAAAAAAAAAAAAAAAACCTTTCTTATAAAGTAAGCCTGCTGACAATTAATTTCCTTAGTTTCTGTTTTCTGAGCAAGTCCATTTTCACCTTCATTTTTTAAAGGATATTTTTAATGGGAATAGAATTCTGGAATGACAGTATTTTTTTTAGTTTGTTTTTGTTTTTTGTTTGTTAGTTTTGATATTTTTTCTGCCTGATGTTCTGTAAACCTCTTGTATCCATGGATTAGTGCCTGTCATTCGTTTTAGAATGTTCTCAGCCATTATTCCTTCAAATATTTCTACTTCCCTGTTTTCTCTTTCTTTCTTCTGAGATTCCAGTTATGTGTATTATTAGTTGCTGTCAAGTTGATTCCAACTCATAGCAACCCCATGTGTATCCGGGTCGAACTGTGCTCCATGGGGTTTTCAATGACTGCTGATTTGAAAGTAGATTCCTAGGGTTTTCTTTCCAAGGTGCATCTGGTTAGACTCAAACCACCAACCTGTTGGTTATCAGCAGTTCCTGTTACACTTTGCACCTATATGTTAGGTTGTTTAATTGTATCTTAGAGTTCTTGTATGTACTGCTATTTTCCCATACACTTTTTTTTCTTTTTATATTTCAGTTTTGTTACTTTCTACTTACCTTCCTACACATTCTTTCCCGAACGTGTTGCATATACTTGATTAGCATGGTGGCAGCATTCTTCATCTATTACTGTGTTCTGAATTTCTAGTAATTTCACATTACAGGCTTCCTGGATGCTGCAAACGGTTAAGCTCTTGACTACTATTTGAAAGTTTGGCAGTTGAAACCCACCCGTAGGTGCCTCAGAAGATAGGCCTGGTGGTCTGCTTTGTAGGGTTATAGCCTTGAAAACCTTATGGAGTAGTTCTACTGCACACCTGGGGTCACCATGAATCAGAATTTACTTGTAGGCAACTACAACAAACAACAGTTTCATTTTATCATTTATTCTAAATTTTATCTACTGAAGTTACCTGTATGATCTTGCATGAAATCTCTTTTCAATTAGAACATTTAACATATCATCCATTATTATATTATGATATTAACAAACATTAAATAGTCATAGATAATTTAAGTTCCCTGTATCATAGTTCCAACATATTTATCATATCTGAGTCTACTTCTGATAATAATTTTGTCTCTTCAGACTATGTCTTTTCTTGGATTTTTGTATGCCTTTAATTTTTTTAAATGGAAATCATACATGTTTTGTAGGGCAGTGGATATTAAGAGAATTTTATTATTGTTGTTGTTATTATTATTATTGGAGATGAGCATGTCTTTCCATCTGCTAGGCTTTTAGTATGAGGATTTGTGTTAATTAAATCAGAATTTGAATTGGGTTTGAAATTTCTTATAGCTGTTTTCCTTCAGTTCACCACAATCTTCAGATTCTAATAACAGTTTGTGCAAGGATGTGAATTATTGTTCAGGAATGTTTTTCTCAACGTATGTTTCTCTTTTGGCTTTGGATCCTTACTTTGTGCAACTCCAAGGAAGACTCTTGCAGCTCCTCAGCATGGTGGGAGGAGGGGTAAGGATTGCAATTCTCTAATGTTTTGATTAAGTCTCAGGCTTAGGCAATCATGGTGAACCTGGGTGTTGGGAGTACAGCCTTCAGAGTTCTTCTGCCCTTCCTCCAACTGTAATGCCAGCCAATCATGTATTATTGGCATTTCCCCAAGAATAGAGTTTTTGTTTTTTTAAACTTGTTCCCTTCCCCCAACTGCAGTGAGTTTCCACTAGAGTTCTCAGGCTACTGTTTCTGTTGCTCTTCCTCTGCAGATTAAGTCTTGTAATTAATATAGGAAGACAGGGGAATTGAGTAAGAGTGGAGTTCCAGCAGTAGCTGTTGTTTTCCTCATACAGCCAATATGGGGGATTGACATTGCTTTCTCAGGATGCTCCACATCTTTCATGGTGAGGCTTCTGGAGAAAAAACCTGCAAGTGTGTGTAAAACTCCCTATACCTATGGTCTCTAGGAGCTTCAGACTCTCGTGCTAGTACACTCGTGGCATTTAGAAATTCATTAAAATTTCTAGCTGAATCTTCTTACTGTACTATGCGGTGTCCTTCAAAGTCTGCTCAGGTAATCAAATGCTCAGGTCCTGTTTCTCCTGCAGTTAATTGTCTTTCTTCACATTTTAGATTAATTGTTTGTTCCACAGCCTCAGTCTTCTGAGGGATCAAGAAGAGTCATTAATATTCACTTTTTCTTGGTTAGTTCTTGTAAATGCGAGAGGATTATCTTCTACCTTTCTACATCTCTAAACTTGCATACATTTCATAGTTAAAACTAATATTCTCGTCATTTCCAAAATCAAAGATTTTTTTTCTCACTTCTCTTTTTAGTTATGAACATCAATAAATGAAAAAGAATAATCTGATTTAAATATATTACCATATAAAAATGTGGAAGTGTAACAAGCATCCAGTGTAAAAGCATTGAGTTCTGAATGCACATTTAATATAATGGGAAGATACATATTTCTTTCAAAAGGCAATTGAAACTACTTTGCAATTTCCCTATAGGAATTATTCAGTGGCATTGTCCACAATTAACATAATGTGACTTTTTTCTAAGCATAAATTAGGAAAATGATTGAGAATAAGAATCATCTCTTTACTGGTTTACCATTAATAAACTATCAATGTACACAAAGTTAATCAAAATTCTAAATTTCTGGAATTTGTGCAGTCCATTGTAGTAGGTTTTTTACTCATGATTTAATAAGTTGTAGACTATATCCAATGCACCTAGTGTTTGAATGTTTGCACCATTTCTGAAAACTGAATTTCTTTAACAAATAACAAAAAGAATGCTTGAAAACCAGTATTTCTCGTTTTAAGTAATTCTACAATCAGACAATGTATCTATTAAGAGCTACAGATACAATTCACCTGCAATGTGATTCCATAGACCAACTAAACAACTTTGAATTAAATAATACATGTATCTTCGCGGCTTTAGCAATACAAATAAAATTAAACGACTACTGGACAAAGATTCCCCTTTCTTCTAATCTGTATTAATGATGAATGAATTTTATTCATCCTTTCTCAGCTAAAATAACCACAGTAGACTTCAGAAATTGTTTTGTAACTCAGGGAATTTTGATGTTGAGATAAACATGCTTTGAGAAAAAGATCAACAACTCAAGAAATGTCTACTACAAAAGGCAGAGAGTGTTTTGTGATAAATTGGCATCTCTATAACTACAATGGTTTTAATTTAAAGTATTCTTACCTTAGTGTGAAAGATCATTTGAAAATTAAAGCAATGTTAAAGGAAATACTAATAAATGCCAAACTTCTTCTACTCTTTTTTACTTTCATATTGGTGTCTATAATTTCTCCCAACTTTCCATTCTGCATATTTAAAACCAATTAATGTATAAATCTATTGATATTTCTCTAGTAGATGATTCATTGTGTGATAAAAGACATACTTCTAGTTGGTTTGCACATTTTAAATGGAAAATTAGAGAAAATAATAATTTTACCCAGTTCATATAGAGATTGTTAGTAATTCTTCTCTCTTAATCCCTATTTTTCTTTTTTTTACAGGTTGCAATAATCATGACAAGAAAGAATTCAAAATTTCAATAATATCAACCTCCTTATTTGGCAGGTGAGGAGACTATAGACTTCAGAGTGATATTCTTTCAGAATTACACAGGTAATGGAAGTCTCATAACTACCCAAATCACTATTTTTTCTGCTCTTTGACTCCAAAGTTGTAGCACTGCAACATAAGTCATCCTAGTAACTGGAGCTGCGTGCATATTTTACCAATAACGTCATTCCAGATAGTATCACACAATGTTTTATATCTTCTATTATACAACAGGAATACTTAATATAAAGATAAATGATAGTCACAATGATATACTTATAAAGAAGCTAACTTGCAGACAGGACCCTTTGATAATATGAAGAGAGTTTAATCATAATGTATCCCAGTACTCTATTAGATCATAATGCTATAAAAACAAATACTAAATTGTTATAGACTAAATGCAGTAGATTGAAGATATAGAGAGATACAATAAACTCTTAAAAATTATTTAAATTTTGTTATTTATGATAATTCTTATCTTATGAGTTCACCCAATCAAAACAATAATCATTTTTTAGCTTTAAATGTCAAGTATTTACTGTACATTTTAAATTGGAGTGTATTAGTAGAAATGCTAATGAAGTCCTTTCAATTACATTTTATGCTTATGACATTTACTTCAACAATACATTAACATTTTAATTAAATCTGAAACCATTTTTAATTCTAAAAATGTCTGATTTTTTACTATAATTTAATAAAGTGATTTTCTATCCCAATTTGCAACATTTGATTATCAATTTTAATATCATTTCTCAAGGAAGTACCTCTATGTTATTTATCTTAAAACAATCGGACTATTTCAAAATTAAGAAACACCTTGATTTATCAGAAAAAAAATGAGTACCATAAAATTGAGATAAACTATATAATTACCATTTCAATGTAAATGTCTCTTAAACAGTCCTGACTCACAAAGAAATGTAAGCAAATTATTTTCTTTATTGCTTTTAATTTGTTGTTATTTTCACTGTGTGCCATGAAATAGATTCCAACTCACAGCCTCACTATGTGACAGAGTATAACTTCCGCATAGGTTTTTCTTGGCTGTAATCTTTTAGAGAAGCAGATTGCCAGGTCTTTCTCCCATGGAGTAGCTGCATGGGTTCAAATTGCCAACCTCTTGGTTAGCAGCCCAGCACTTAGCTGTTTTGCCACCAGTTCTCCTTATTGCTTTTATATGGTTCCAATATTTTACACCATCTTGAAAGAAAATTGTAGTTTCCGTTCACAAATAAAGACATCATTCTTTGCATTTGTGTCTATTAACATTTAAAAAACAAACAAACAAACTGGTCTCCTAAAAAGTATGTGCAACATTGAATGGCTTTTTTAGGCTTACAGAATTATGTAATTCTAAAACCTAACCTGAACAATGAAGAATATTTGTTGCTAACACCTAATCTCACAAAAAAAGAATAGTTTTGTGACTTTTTTCAGTCACCCATTAAGTTAGAGTTCAGAGTAAGCTCCTAGCTCTTGACTGACATTTTGTATATAGCATTAAAAAAAAAAAAAAAAAAAAACAATTACTAGAGTTTGGGAAGTCTGTTTGGTGTTATGATACAACATTGATTGAAGTAATTAAAATTTATGATTTCATAAAGCTTAATGTGGAAGGCAAAAAAATTAAAAATAAAGAAAAGGTAAACTTTCTGAGAGTGATAATTCTGTGTGGAAAAATAAAACAGAGTGAACGAATAGAGAATGGCAGAGGAAGACACTATCTTAGATAGATTAGTCAAAGAGAATTTTTGACATTTGAACAGATTTGAATGAATAAAAGTTTCTGACTCCACCTATGAATACAAAATTAGGGTAGTTTGGACTATAGTGGTGTGATGATACAGAGATATTCAGAAAGCATAACCCTGAAAAGACCCAGTTAAAAAAAAAATTACACACCTAGACATATTATAGTGTAACCATAGAATACCTCATATGTCTTATTTTTCTTTCTTTTACTTTGTATATTTTGTGCTATGTCCTTTGTAAACAACCTAAGATTATACCTTATGTACAGCAATGGATAGAAAGTTTAGAAACTTTGAAGCTAGAATGCCGGGGTTAACTTCTGTCCTGCTGAAGTTAACTATTTTCTGTCCCAGTTTTCTATTTTTAACTTTAGGCATATATTAATATAATCCACTGCATTAAAATACTCAAGGTTAAAATGCATAAATATCTCAATTGATGCATAAGTGCACTCAATATAACTCAAATCTATTCAAAATTAAAATTTAATAATCCAACCTGATAAGAAAAAAAATAAAACTAACATCCTAAATTATAGTTAAATATGAGATTCATACCATTTAAAACCAGGAATTAGATCAAAATATATGCTATCCTCAATTTTCTTAAATAATGCACTGAAGAAACTTGCCAGATAAACAAGACAGTAAAGGAAATGGAATATATCTAAAGATAAGGAATAAAGTTCCCAAATAATTATTACTTGCGGATGATATGATTGATTAAAGAGATTATTAAATGTTAGATTTCAGCAAGTTTTCTAGCTATTAACAATATTTAAAACGTGATTTTATATGCTATGAATAAATAGTTTAATAATATAAAAAAATATAAAACATCTAGAAAAGTCACAAAGATTTCTGTGTAGTATGTTGGGTGAAAACCTTGTTTGGAATAGTTTTAAGAGACTATGAAATGAGAGGAGTTGGAGATTGCATAAATAACTCATATAGGGCCCAAAATAGAACCTAGAAGCACATGTATATTTAAAGATTAGAGGGAGAGGAACTATTAAAGAACCCTGAAAAGGAGTTGCTATAAATGAACAAAAGGAGATAGGAGAAAAATTCTAAAGTGTGAGGTGACATTGAAACCTGAAAAAAGAGGCTGTTTCAAAAGTTAAAATGTAGTAAGAGAATTAATATCACTGAATGGAGTTAAATATGCCCACAAAGAAGGAGATTACTCTGGATCATGTACATTATTGGATCTTAGTAAAATTAAAACAAACAAACAAAAACAGATGTCCTTGGAGTCGATTCCTACTCATGGTGACCCTATTGTGAGAGTAGAATTGTGCTCCATAGCGTTTTCATTGATAGATTTTTCAGCAATAGATCATTAGGTCTTTTTTCTGAGACTCCTCTGGTTGGATTCAAACTTCCAACCTTGCAATTAGCAGCCAAGCACATCAAACATTTGGACTACCAAGGGAATCTTAGTAAAATATAGATCTTGTTTGTTGTTGTTAGCTGCTGTCGAGTTGGTTCCAACTAATAGTGACCCCACGTACAACAGAAGGAAACACTGCCAGGTCCTCTACCATTCTCACAATTGTTTCTAAGTTCGAGCCCATGGTTGCAGCCAATGTGTCAGTCCATCTCATTAAGCCTCTTCCTCTTTTTTGCTGCCCCTTTGCTTTATCAAGTGTCATGTATTGAATTGTGTCCTCCAAAAATATGTGTCAACTTGGTTAGACCATGATTCCCAGTATTGTGTTGTTGTCCTCCATTTTGTGATTGATGTAATTTTCTTATGTGTTGTAAACCCTAATCTCTGCCTATGGTTAAGGAGGCAAGATTAGTTTATGTTAAAGAGGATTAGGGTGGGATATAACACCCTTACTGAGGTCACATCTCTGATCCAATGTAAAGGGAGTTTCCCTGGGGTGTGGCCTGCATCATCTTTTATCTAACAAGACATAAAAGGAAAGGGAAGCGAGCAGAGAGTTGGGGACCTCATACCATCAAGAAAGTAGTGCCAGGGGAAGAGTGCTTCCTTTGAACTCAGGGTCCCTGCACTGAGAAGCTCCTCATCCAGGGAAGATTGATGACAAGGATCTTCCTCCAGAGCCAGCAGAGAGGGAAGGCCTTCCCCTAGAGTGGACACCCTGAATTTGGACTTCCGGCCTGCTAGACTGTGAGAGAATAAATTTCTCTTTGTTAAAGCCATCCACTTGTGGTATTTCTTTAGAAAAGCCTTAGATGACCAAGACACCAAGCATGATGCCCTTCTCCAAGGACTGGTCGCTCCTGATAATGTGTCCAAAGTATATGAGAAGAAGTCTCACCATCCTTGCTTCTAATGAGCATTCTGGCTGTACTTCTTCCAACACAAATTTGATACCTCTTCTGGCAGTCCATGGTATACTCAATATTCTTCATCAACATCATAATTCAAAGGCATCAATTCTTCTTATGTCTTCATTATTCATTGTCCAGCTTTCACATGCACATGATGCGATTGAAAATGGTTTGGGTCAGGCTCACCTTAGTCCTCAAAGTGACATCTTTGCTTTTCAACACTTTAAAGAGTTCTTTTGCAGCAGATTTACCCAATGCAATATGTGATTTGATTTCTTGACTGCTGCTTCCATGGGCGTTGATTATGGATTCAAGTAAAATGAAATCTTTGATACCTTCAATCTTTTCTCTCTTTATCATGTTGCTGCTTATTGGTCCAGTGGTGAGGATTTTTGTTTTCTTTATGTTGAGATGTAGATCTTTCTTAAGGACATAAATTTATTGATATTATGCAACCACATTATTAGCATGAGATTATTAAAATCATGTTGTTGTTAGTTGCCATCATGTTGACTCGGACTCATGGTGACCTCATGTATAACAGAATAAAACGTTGTCAAGTCTTGCCTCAACTCTATGATATTTGATATAATTGAGCCATTGTTGTGGCTATTGTGTCAATCCATCTCATTAAGTGTTTCCTAAGTGTTCACTGGCCCTTTACTTTACCAAGCATTGTGTCCTTTCCTAGGAGTTGGTCTTTCCTGATGGCATGCCCAAAGTAAGCAACACGAAATTGTGCTTACTTCTTGCTGTTAATGATCATATGGATTATATTTCTTCTAAGGCTGATTTGTTCATTCTTGTGGCAGTCCATAATATATTCATTGTTCTTCACCAATACCACATTTCAAATGTATGGATTCTTCTTTGGTCTTCTTTTTTAATTGTTCAGCTTTTCCACACATATTAGGCAACTGAAAATCCCATAGCTTGGTGTATAACATTTTTTTTTTAAGAACCTTAAAAAGGTCTTTTGCAGAAGAGTTGCACAATGCAATATGCCCTTTGGTTTTTTTGACTGCTGTGTCTATAGGTGTTGATTGTTTATCCAAGTAGAATGAATCTTTGAGAACATCAATTTTCTCTCCTATTTTCATGATGTGCTTACTGGTCCAGTTGTGAGAATTTTTGTTTTCTTTATGTTCAGGTGCAATCTATCCTTAAGGCTGTTGTATTTTACCCTCATCAGTGTTTTAAGTCATCTTCATTTTTGGCAAGCAAGGTTGTATCATCTCCATACAGCAGGTTGTTAATAAGTCTTCCTCTGAAACTGATGCCATGTAGCCCAATTTTTTGAATTATACCCACCCCTCACTTATAGATCTGGTTAGGTTCCAAAGACCAGGTCTTTATGTGAAAGCTGGTGTTATGTGAAAATGGAGGATGACCACATCAGATTACAAAATGGAGGATGACTACATCACTACATAACTGCCAAATTACATCATTACATAACTGCTAGATTACATCATTACTTAACTGCCAAATTACATCATTACATAACTGCCAAAACAAATAATTACATAACTGCCACACCACTCAGAATCATGGCTTAGCCAAGTTAACACATAACCTTAAGTATCACAGCCAGTGCTACTCTCACCTCACACTGCGTTGTTTGTTACTGCCCTATGTTTATGTCATTAATGGGAAAATAGTTGGATAGTAGAATTTTTACTATTGTCATAAATGCAAAATGTTGGATAACGAGATAGTCAAAGTGAGGAGTAGGTGTACTTGCTCAGCATACAGACTGAACAAGTAAAGTGAAAGGATACAATTCTGCAACACATCTTTTCCAATCCTGAACCATGCAGTATCCCCTTACTCTGTTTGGTGGCAATCTTTTGATCCATGCACAGATTCCTCATGAGAACAATTAAATATTGTGGAATTCCCATTCTATGTAATATTATCCATAATTTATTATGATCTACACAGTTGAATGACTTTACTCAGAAAATGAATTCAGGTAAGCATCTTTCTATAATTCTCTGTTTTCAGCCAAGACCTTTCTGACATCAGCAATGACACCTCTCTCCACATCCTCTTCTGACCCTGGCTTGAACTTCTGACAGTTCCTTGTCAATGTACAAGTTGTTTTTGAACTAACTTCAGTAGAATTTTGCTTGCATATGATATTAATGATACTGTTAGATAATTTCAACATTCTGTTTGTTTTCTTTGGAATGAGCACAAATATGGATCTCTTCCAGTCATTTGGCCATGTAGATGTCATTTCTTGACATAGATGAGTAAGTCATCTCAGTTGGTATTCCACCAATTCCTGGAGCCTTTCTTTTGCCAATGCCTTTAGTGTGGTTTGAACTTCTACCTTCAGTACCAGCTGTTCTTCATCATATGCTACCTCCTGAAATGGTTTGAAGGTCAACTAAACTCTTTCTGGTGCAGTGAACCTGTATTCATTCTGTGTTCTTTTAACGTTTCTTGCATCAATAATTTTTCTGTGTATAGATTCCTTCAATAGTGCAACTCTGGGTTTGATTTTTTTCTTCTGTTCTTTAGACTTCAGAAATCCGATCATGATATTCCCTTTCGGCCTTCCCTTTCCAGGTCTTTGCACATTTATTATAATACTTCACTTTTTATTCTTGAGCCTCCTTTTGAAATATTCTTTTCAGCTCTTTTACTTCATCATTTCTTCCATTAGTTTTAGCTCTTCTGTGATTAAGAGCAATTTTCAGAGTCTCATATCCATTTTGGTCTTTCCTTATCGCCTATCTTTTTAATGACCTTTCACATTCCTCATGTATGATGTCCTTGACGTCTTCCAACAACTCTTCTGGTCTTCGGTCATGACTGATTAGTGCATTAAATCTGTTCTTGAGATGGCCTCTAAATTCAGGTGGGATATATTCAAGATTACACTTCGGCTTTCATGGACTTGCTTTAATTTTCTTCAGCTTCAGTTTGAATTTGCACATGGGCAATTGATGGTCAGTTCTGCAGAGGTTTCCTGGCTTTGTCTTCACTGGTGATATTGAGCTACTTCATTATACTTTTCCACAGATGTAATCAATATGATTCTTGTCCAATCTGTCTGATGAGATCCAAGTGTATAGTTACTGATTCTGTTGTTGGAAAAAAAAAAAAAGTATTTCTGATGAGTAAGTTTTCGGTTTCCGAACCACTGGTCCATCTTCTTTGTTTACAACTTTTGCATTCTAATCACCAGTAATTATCAATGCATCTTGATTGCACATATAATCAATTTCACATTGCAGCAGTTTTTACAAATCTTCAATTTCATCATCTTCTGTATTTGATTGGTGTGTAACTTTGAATAATGGTCATATTGACTGGTCTTCCTTGAAAGCATAGGGATATTAATCTCTCACTGACAGTGTTGTATTGTTGTATTTCAAGATAGAAATGTTCTTTTTTTGATGGTTGACTGTTTCCTATTCAATTTTTTGTTCCCAGCATAACAGATCATATGATTGTCGATTGAAAAAGACCAATATCAGTCCATTTTAGCTCACTAGTTCCTAGGATAGAGATATCCAAGCGTTCCATTTCATTTTTGATGATTTCTGATTTTCCTGGATTCATACTTTGTACATTCCACATTTTGATTATTAATGAATCTTTGCAGTTGTTACTTCTCATTTTGAGTCTTGCCAAATCAGCAAATGAAGGGTCTGAAGGCTTACTCCATCCATATCATTAAGGTCTACTCTAATTTGAAGAGGGAGAACTTCCTCAGTCATATTTTGAGTGCCTTCCAAACTGAGAAGCTCATCTTTCAGCACTATATTGGACAGTGTTCTGTTCTTATTCATAAGGTTTTTATTGCCTAATTTTCAGCAATAGATTGCCAGGCCTTTCCTCCTGTTCTTGATCTGTAGTACTGTTTTTTGTATAATGGTGATTTGAGTGTTGCTGGTAGCACAGTGGTTAAAGCACTTGGCTGCTAACTGGAGGGTTGTCAGTACCAAACTAGCAGCTGCTATGCGGGAGAAAAATATGGCCATCTGCTTCGGTAAGGATTACTGCCTTGGAAACCCTATGGGCCAGTTCAGCTCCATCCTATAAGGTTGCTATGAGTCAGAATCAACTCACCAGCAACGGCTTTGATATAATACTGGAGGCACTGCCTCTGATATTTCAAATACCAGCAGTGTCACCCATGGTGGAAAGGATTCAGCAGAGCTTTCAAACTAAGACAAATTAAGGAAGCCTGGCAATCACAATATGAAGATTGCAAATTAAAACCCAAAAATAAAAAATTATAAACTCATGAAATCTTATTAGTTTTAATTCATGGAGTAAGTTTGTTTTTGAAAATATTTATTTGGATATTTAATTATCATTTTAAGACTTTGAGTTAATAAATTTTAAAAGGTTTATTTATATGTTCAATAAGGCATTAAAACATTATAAGGGAAGAAATTAATAAATTTATCTTTCATCTATAAATCATTTTAAATTACAAATACATTTTTAAGTTTAGAAATTTATAATTTAAAATAATGTTAGTTCAAAAATATTCTGAAATAAAATATGAATTAAATGAAACAATGAATGGTTATTGACAAACAGTGTACTGCTTCAAGGGGAAAAATATACACCCATTGAGTTTCAAATATCTGAGTCTTTTTACAAAAGTTACAAGACACAAATTGTTACAGCTTTTTAAAAGCACAGATTCCCTTGTCTGTTTTTCTTCTCATTTGAATAGTTAAAATCCCAGTTAAGCTCTAATGTATCTATTAAGTGGTAGTTTCTAAAACGGTAATTTCCTTACCTTACTTATTTTTCTCTTAGTTGAGCTACACTAAACACATCTTTCTTCAAAATGTTCAGTCTTAGAGAAGTAAAATAATAATGGAAACCCCAAGGTACTGGAAAAAAAAATATTTCTGTCTCTCTCTTTTTTTGTTTTTTAGTCTTAATAAGGTTTCAAACATTGTTAATTATGAAAAACTGTTATTCCTAGGATGAAGAGCTTCTAGAATCACAGAGTCATTTACTACATTAGCAGAACCCTATAATGTGGATGGTGTTTGCTTGAAAAATCAGAGATTTCATGTATTTATGCACAGATGGGATATTCATGAAGAACAAATCAGTAGGAACCATAAGCCTTAATCATTATGACCTTAAAAACAAACAAAGTTCAAAACTATTTTACATTCATCTAATTAAAATTACATTTGTGTGAAAGAGTATTCTTTTTAAACTACTGAAACACATGGTAGGATTAAACAGTATTTACACTTCTGTTTAAATAACTTTAAAAATAGTATGCTTAGTGCCTAGATAATATTAATGGCACACAGAAATGACAGCTTTGATTTGCATGGGAAATTGTTAGTAAGGTTTTAGATACAAATATTTTGGACTTTTGGGAAAATAATGAAAAGAAATATGTTTCTCAAACTTAAAAAAAAAATTTAATCACTCCCCCTGAGTCTTTTTAGACTTTTTTCTTTGGTCACCACCTCCAGCTACATAAAATAATAATTATTAATACTACAGATTTATTACACGTGGAGTCTCCATGAGTCAGAGTCCACTTGATAATAACTGGTAATGATATTGGTATGACACTTTGTATCTGTTTATGTTATCAGGTAAGGTTGAGCTTTGTAGGGCCACAAGCCATTGTAGAACCTAAGATTTTTTTCACACTCCTCAACAACCAGTTGTGGCTCTGTGGTTAAGTGCTGGGTTGCTAACTGAAATGTCCGTGTTTCAAATCCACCAGTCGTTCTGTGGGAGAAAGATGTGACAGTCTGCTTCGATAAAGATGACAGCTTTGAAAACCCTATGGGGAAGTTCTACTCTGTCCATGGCAACAGGTTTTGGTTTTGAGGGGTGATATCACCCCACTGAGAATGCATAGGATAGGGTACAGTAGGGAAACAGTTGGTTTGTAGACTGGGAAGGGTAATAAGAGGCTCAGAAGAGCAGCCAGAGTGAAGGAGATGGATAGAAAAGAAAACCCTGTCAAATCATGTTTAAATATTAATGCTCCCCACTACTTCAGTGGTAGTTATTGACACACTAGAATTTATTTCCTACCTATAATTTGAATACATGTTGAAGTTTGCTTATGTCTGACTCAAGACATTATAATTCAAGTGGAGACTTCCATTTAGTGTCTTCCAATACAATACAGAATGCCAATTGATCCAGTAACTCTCAGACGGCGATTATATTTTAGTCCACTCTCTTAAATAAATAACCATCTTTCTTCAAAAGGTAAGAAGAGAAGGAAGTGAGAATAAATGGAAAATGAAGAGAAACAATTGCATGAACTGCCTCTAACTTCTCTCTCTCTCTGCCTTCAATATTCAAACATGTCCATGGGGAACTTCAGAGTAACTCTTGAAGACTAGAAAAATCTCATCGCACTTGTCTCAAATCAAATTAAAACTATTAAATTTAAATTTGAACAGCATATACATTAAATAAAATCTTAAATTTTATGATAATAAATGAAAACATATACAGGAAAAGCTGTTATCTGTTATAATAATCTGGGGCTGTCTCCAAAATAAAGATGCATCTAACTAAAGTTGAATATTTGTAAAGCTATTTTGACAATTTTTTTTTACTTGCCTACTAACTCTAAAAATATTCATTAAATTTATGCTATTTCTATAAATATCAAAGCAATTAAATAGGCATAGCTATCGTTTCTGAGCATTTTCTGACAGATTTTGTGTTTAAAATAGCAGCTTGTTCTGTAGCAGGAAAGCACTGATTATGAAAAATATGTAATTTATGTTAATGAAGAATTGGAATATCAGAAGAACAAAAACCTTTATTAACAAAAGTCCTTGCTCTGACCCTAATCCAACTTTAATGTGTGTGTGTGAATGTGTGTGTGTTTCTGTATGTTAATATTTTAATTCTAGTATCTACAACTGTATTTCAAAGCAGGTGAATTTTCAGTTGAGGATAGTAGAGAATATCTAAGGATGAGGAAACATTTGGGAAAGTATGGATCGAATATTACAAACACAGTCTTTGAAACTCTCTTTTAAAAAACTGGAATTTAAAAGTGACCGTGGTATATTAATTCAGAACCATTGACATTTATCACTATGTGATTCAGATAGATTCAGAAAGAGGACAAATTTATGGTTTATATATACATATACTAATAGTAAATATTTTTGAATGTCATGTTAAAAAGACACTTTAACTTTAAAAACCTATGTCATAAATCATGTAGGTGAGAGACTTAAGAATCTTAAAGTCATGCCTAGCTTTTAGAATGTCGTGTGGCAGTTTCAAACAGCCAACTTTTTGTTATTATTTATTTCTTAAAGAGGTAACTGTTTTAATTTAATATTTTAAAGAATTTGTATTATCTAATAAATTATATATTAATTAAAATTATATAGAAATAGTCTCCTTTCTCTAATAGTAAAATGTTAACATATTAAAAATAAAACTACTGCAATATCTGTCTACTGCATTCAATATATGATTTTAGGGCATGGAAATGAATTCATTCTAGGCATAAAAAAGGAATTTCAAAAAAGTGCTATCCTTTTCTTTTTCTTCTATTTCTATTTGATTATAAACTAGGTTGATGTAGTGGTTGTAGCTACTATTACTATTAAATATTTGATGGATTACATTAAGCTAACCACCACTGAATTTAATCATTCCTCTGTAAGTATTATTGAAGTGATCTGACAGTTTATTCTTAGTTATTGTTGTTAGGTGCCATCGAGTCGGTTCCAAATCATAGCGATTCTATGTACAACAGAACGAAACACTGCCCAATCCTGTGCCATCCTCACAATAGTTCTTAATGCTTGAGCCCACTGTTGCAGTCACTTTGTCAATTCATCTCTTTGAGGGTCTTTACAATACCAAGCATGATGTCCTTCTCCAGTGACTGGTTCTTCCTGATAACATGTCCAAAGTATGTGAGATGAAATCTCGTCATCCTTGCTTCTAAGGAGAGTTCTGACTGTACTTCTTCTAAGACATATTTGTTTATTCATCTGGAAGTCCATGATATATTCAATATTCTTCACCAACACCATGATTCGAAGAAGTCAATTCTTCTCCGACTTTCCTTATTCAATATTCAGCTTTCACATGCTTATGAGGTGTTTGAAAATACCATGACTTGGATCAGGTGCACCTTAGTCTTCAAAGTGACATCTTTGCTTTTTAACACTTTAGAGAGGTCTTTTGCAGAAGATTTGCCCATTACAACCCATCATTTGATTTCTTGACCGCTGCTTCCATGGGCGTTGATTTTGGATCCAAGTAAAATGAAACCCTTGACAACTTCAATGTTTTCTCATTTATCATTGATGTTGCTTATTGGTCCAGTTGTGAGGATTTTTGTTTTCTTTATGTTGAGGTGTAATCCATACTGTAGTCTGTGGTCTTAGATCTTCATCAGTACGTGCTTCAAGTTCTCTTCACTTTCAGCAAGCAAGGTTGTGTCATCTGCATATAGCAGATTGTTAATGAGCCTTCCTCCAATCCTTGATGCCCCCTACTTCTTCATATGGTCCAGCTTCTCAGATTACTTGCTCAGCATACAGACTGAATAAGTATGGTGAAAGGATACAACCCTGACCTACACCTTTCTTAACTTTAAACTATGCAGTCTCCCCTTATTCAGACTGAACAACTGCCTCTTAGTCTAAGTACAGGTTCCTCATGAGTACAATTATGTGTTCTGGATTTCCCATTCTTTGCAATGTTTTCCACAATTTGATACGATCCACACAGTCGAATGCTTTTGCATAGTCAATAAAACACAGGTAAACATTTTTCTTGTATTCTCTGCTTTCAGCCAGGATCCATCTGACATCAGCAATGATATCCCTTGTTCCATGTCCTCTTCTGAATCCAGCTTGAATTTCTGACAGTTCCCTGTTGATGTACTGCGGCAATCGCTTTTGAATGATCTTCAGCACAATTTTACTTGTGTGTGATATTAATGATATTACTCGATAATTTTCGCATTCTTTTGGATCACCTTTCTTTGGAATGAGTACAAATGTGGATCTTCCAGTTGTTTGGCCAGGTAGCTGTCTTCAAACTTTCTTGGCATAGACAAGTAAGCATTTCATTATAATAATTTACGTTGTCTTCTTGAGCTGCTCTTTGAAATCTTCTGTTCAGCCCTTTGACGTCCTCATTTCTTACTTTTGCTTTAGTTACTCTATGTTCAAGAGCAACTTTCAGAGTCTCTTCTGACATTCTTTTTTTTTTTTCTTTCTTTCCTGTTTTTTTTTAATGACTTCTTGCTTTATTCATGTATGATGTCCTTTTTGTCATTCCACAACTCTTCTGGTCTTTGTTCACTAGTGTTCAGTGCATCAAATCTATTCTTGAGACAGTCTCTAAATTCAGGTGGGATATACTCAAGGTCGTATTTTGGCTCTCATGAACTTGTTCTAATTTTCTTCAACTTCACCTTCAACTTGCATATGAGCAATTGATGGTCTATTCCACAGTCAACCCCTTGCCTTGTTTTGACTGATGATATTGAGCTTTTCTATCTTCTCTTCCCACAGGTGTAGTTGATTTGATTCCTGTGTATTCCCTCTGGTGAGGATGACGTGTATAGTCACTGTTTATATTGTGGACAAACAATATGTGCAATGAAGAATTCTTTGGTCTTGCAAAATTCTATTTTGTGATCTCTGGCGTCATTTCTATCACCAAGGCCATATATTCCAACTACCAGTCCTGATTCTTTGTTTCCAACTTTTCCATTCCAATCACCAGTAATTGGCAGTGCAGCTTGATTGCATGTTTGATCAATTGCAGACTGCTGAATTTGGTAAAAATCTTCAATTTCTTCACCTTTTGCTTTTGTGGTTGGTGTGTAAATTTGAGTAATAGTCATATTAACTGGTCTTCCTTGTAGGGTCTGGATATTATCCCATCACTGGCAATGTTGTACTTCAACATAGATCTTGAAATGTTCTTTTTGACAATGAATGCCACACCTTTCCTCTTCAATTTGTCATTCCTGGTATAGTAGGCCATATGATTGTCTGATTCGAAATGTCCAATAACCAGTCCATTTTAGATCACTAATGCCTAGGATATTAATGTTTATGTGTTCCATCTCATTTTTTATGACCTGCAATTTTCCTAGGTTCATACTTCCTACATTCCAAGTTCCTATTATTAATGGATGTCTTATACCTGGTTTAACCCATGACATAGCCTGGCATGGTGACCTGACTAAACAAACAAACAAAACCAAACAAAAACCAAAACAAAACACTCATTACCATTGAGTCAATTCTGACTCGTAGTGACCCAGCAGAACAGAGTCGAACTTCCCCATAGGTTTTCCAAGGCTGTAATCTTTACAGAAGCAGACTGCCACCATCTTTCTCCTGTGGAGCTGCTGGAGGGTTCGAATTGCCAACTTTTTGCACTTTAACCACTGTGCAACCTGAACTCCTAGTGGAGCATAAAAGACCCCAAGAGAATGAGTCTTGTAAGTCCTTTTAATGATCCAGACCTGTAAAATTATTGCAATTGAGTTCTCTAATTTTCTGATACCTTACCTTTCAAAGAAGAAAGAAAATTGAGGTTGTGGGTGGTCCTAGGAAAAGTTAAAAACGTAAGTGTGCAGTTTGTCTTTGGAATCTTATCCAAGTTCACTGCACTCCTGATCGTCTTTTTGGAAGTCTCATTTTATTTGCATGCTCTATTTTTTTTTTTTTTTTTTTTTGTATTGCCTGCTGAAAATATAATTTGGTTGAAATAGTTCACTAAAAGTCATTCATAACTGATCCTTATCCATTCACAGTTTATGCTCTATTCTTCTACCTTTTGCTTTTCTAATATATTATCCCACCCATTACTTATTTAATTGCTAGTCACATGTAAAATGGAACAAACTTTCTTTTTCTTTTTTTTAATAATGTTAAACTTATAACTTACTTTTCTATGAACCATCAATAAGCTTCGAGGAATTTATTCAAGAGAACTAAAACTTTTATCCACAAAACACCTGTACAAACAATTCCATTTACAATAGCATCTATGAGAATAAAATATCTAGGAATAATTCTACCCAGGGACATGAAAGACTGAAACACTGATAACTATAAAACACTGCTGAAAGAGATTAAAGAAGACTTAAATAAAAGGAAAAATATTCCTTGTTCATGAATTAGATGATGCAATGTTGTTAAGAAGCCAATATACACAAAGAGATACATAGATTCAGTGCAATCCCAATCAAAATTTCAACAGGTTGCTTTACAGAAATATAAAAAACAATCCTCAACTTTATATAGAATGGCAAGAGGCACCAAACAACTAAATCAATGTTGGAAGAGAAGAACAAAATAGGAGGACTCACACTTCCTGATTTTAAAATATACTATACAGCTATAGTAATCAAAACTGTCTGGTACTTGTTTAACTCTAGACACATAGACCAAAAGAATAGAATTAAGAGTTCAAAAATAAACCCACATGTCTATGGTCAACTGATTTTTGACAAGGATGCTAAGTCCATTTGATAGGGAAAGAAGAGACTCTTCAATAAATGGTGCTGGAAAAATTGGATTTCCATATGCGGAAAAATGAAACAGGGTCCACACTGCACATCATACACAAAAACAAATTCAAAGTGAATTAAAGACTTAAACGTGCAAACAAAAACCACAAAATTGTTAGAAGAACAACCAGAGGCAACAGCTCTAGCTTTCAACCAAAGATTATCTAATAAAAGTGCAAACAGTAAAAGCCAAAATAAATAAATGCGATCTCATAAAAATGAAAAATTTTTGATTATCAAAAGACTCCAAAAAAAAAAAAAGTGAAAAAGACAAGCTACCAGTTGGGAGAATATCTTCAGAAACCATATATCCGACAAAAATCTAATAACCAAAATATATACAAAAACTTCAACAACAGCAAAAATACAAATAATGCAATCATAAAATGGGCAAAGACTTGAATAGACATTTCACCAAAGGAGACATCCAAATGGCCACCAAACACATGAAAAGATGCTCAGCATCATTAGCTATCAGGGAGATGCAAATCAAAACCACAATGAGATACCATCTCACTCCTACCAGGATGGCTGAACAGAAAATACCAAATGCTGACAAGGATGTGGGGAAACTGAAACCCTTACCCACTGCTGATGAGAATGCAAAATGGTACAGCTGTTGTGAAAAACAGTGTGGCAGTTCCTCAAAAAACTAATAATCGAACTACCATATGATCCAGTAATTCCATTCTTAGGTATATACCCAAAAGACTTTAAAGCAGAGATTCCAAGAAAAGCCTTTTACACCAGTGTTCATTGCAGCATTATTCACAATGGCAAAAGGGTGGAAACAATCTAAATTCCCATCAACAGATGAGCGTATAAACAAAATGTGGTATATACATATAATGAAATATTACTCATCCGGTAGGAGAAATGAAGTCTTGATACATGGTACAATATGCATGGAGCTTGAAGTCATTATACTGAGCAAAATAAGCCAATCATAAAAGGAGAAATATTGCATGACCTAACTTATATAAAAAGGCAAGAAAAGGCAAATGTATAGAGACCAAAGTTTATTGGTGGTTACCAGAGGTGGGAGAAAGAGGGGAAACAGGGGTTAATGGTGATGGAAAAATTGAATGAAGGGTAGACTTGCAAGTTAATTATTGTAATTACTGTCAATAAGTTATACACCTGTAAAAAGTTGTATGATAGATTAAAAAAAAAAAAAGAGCAGCTGCTGAGACTGCTTATGTACAATCAAACACCTCATAAGATTTGGTTCCTTAGTTAGCGGATTGAGGGTCATTGTTTCATGGGACATCCCAGTTAATTGGCCTAATAATATGTGTAGTGCTTCTGTTCTACCTCCTAGTTTGTTGTGTAGTGCCCAGAGTCTTAAAAGTTTGCAGTGATCATCCAAGGCACAATTGGTCTCCATTCACCTGGAATAACAGAAGAAGAAGGCGAATCAGGACTAGGAAAAAAGTATGGAATGTGGGCTTAACTGCCTCCATGAACTACTGCCTCCTTTGCCATGAGACCAGATGAACTGAATGGTGCCTGGCTACTGAACATTTGATCAAAGATTCCATAGAAGAATCCTCATCAAAAGGGAGAAAATTCAGAACACAATTTCGAATTATCATGGACTTTAGATTTTCTGGAGGCATGGAGGGTGGATGAATCCCTGAAACTATTCCCATGAGATAAACTTTAAACTTTAAACCAAAAATATCCTCTGAATTAGTCTTAAAACTGAACAGTAATGTAGTAAATAGAACAGGTCTCCCGTGAACATTATTTTCTTTTAAGAGCTATCTACATGGGATCATGCTGATAACAGCAAGTGAAAAGGTTAGACAGGAACCTTAGGGGGCAGTGTGTTTATGTTAATGAGGGAGGAACAAGTCAGAAAAGAAGGGTGAGAATGGTTACACAACTAGAATAAAGTAATCAATGTCACTAAATTGTGTGTGTGGAAGCTGTTGAATTGCTGTATGTTTTGCTGTGTGTATTCTCAACACTAACAACAAACTAAATACACTTTAGGACAAAAAAAGTCTGTACATAAATGCTCATAGCAATTTATCCATGTTAGCCGAAAATTGAAAACAACTCTAATGCAAACGTACAGTTAAATGGGTAAACTAACTGTGCTGTATTAATATGACGAAATACTTGTTCTTAGGTGCTGTTGAGTCAGTTCCAACTCATAGCAAACCTATCTACAACAGAAGGAAACACCGCCAGGTCTTGCGCCATCCTCACAATTGTTGCTATGCTTGAGCCCTTCGCTATACATAGTGTCAATTCATCTTGTTGAGTGTCTTCTTCTCTTTCAGAGACACTCTACTTTACCAAGCATGATGTCCTTCTCCAGAGACTGATCTCTTCTGATAACATGTCCAAAGTACGTGAAACGAAGTCTTGCAAGCCACTTCTAAAGAGCATTCTGGCTGTACTTTTTCCAAGATGGATTTGTTTGTTCTTCTGGCAGTCCATGGTATATTCAATATTCTTCTCCAGCATGGTAATTCAAAGGCATTAATTCTTCTTTGGTCTTTCTTAGTCATTGTCCTGCATTTACTTGCATATAAGGTGATAGAAAATACCATGGTTTGGGTCAGGTGCATCTTAGTCCTCAAGGTGATATCTTTGCTTTTTAACACTTTAAAGAGGTCTTTTGCAGCAGATTTGCCCAGTACAGTGCGTTGTTTGATACTACACAGCAATTAAAAAAAAAAAAAAAAAAAGCCCTGATAAATGCAACTCATGAATGAGTGAAAGAAGTCAGCTATCTCAGATGACATATCATGTGATTGAATTTAGAAATTCTAGATTAGGTGTATCAAATCTATGGTTATAGAAATAAGAAAGTGATTGCCCTTGGATTGGGCTTTAAGGAGAATTGACTGGAAATGAGCACTAAGGAACTTTCTTCAGTGATTAAATGAGCTCTCTCTCTCTCTTTCTATATATAATAATAATATATAATATATATTATTTGTAGTTACACGGATATAGCTAATTGTCAAAATCAATCACATAAAATACTTGGAACTGTGCAATTTATTTTTTGTTGTACATAAATTGAACCTGAATTTTTAAAAAGCAAAAATAAAATAAAATCACTGTAACACCAGAAAAAGAAAGAAAAAGGGAATATAATAATTTATATGCCTTCAAAAAAGAAAAAAAAAAAGAAAGAATGAAAAGAAAGTGGAAGTATTTCCCTTCTAATCCATAACTATAGCAGGTGGTTGACCCAGTTTTTGAGTGGTGTACTTTACTGAGATCCAGAGCATTTTTTGCTACCGTTAGGAAAAAAAAATGAAAATGTAGATGACAACAAACAGCCAATATGAGGTCATGTTTGTGTCTTTGTTTACTATGATTTAAACGGTCATATACAATTGCAAATCTGATTCCGTTTCAGTATAAAGCTATATCTGCAGATGTGGTATTTTGTGGACTGTGAATAGAACAATGTCAACTGATGAATTTAAAATTATGTAAATTTATGTTTTGTTTGCTATTCCAAAGAACTGGTTTTCCTTAATTTTTGCACTTAATTTATTCACCATTTGGACACTCTTGCTTTCAACTCTATTATCTAGAAGAGAAAACTGGGAAGGGAAGTATTTCAAAGGCATGAAATTTTGGCATTGTCCTACTCATCTATCTTTTCAAATGAAAGAGTCTTCTTATAATGGAAAGTCTGAAATCCATAGGTAATAATATAGAACTATAAATATATATATTTTTTTGGGTTATACATTATTTTATTTTATTTATTTATTTATTTTTTATTGTACTTCAGGTGAAGGCTTACAGAACTAATAGTTTCTCATGAAACAGTAGTACACATATTGTTTTATGACATTGGTTAACAGCCTCACAACATGTTAACCCTCTAACTTCCCAACCTTTTTTTTTTTGGTGAAAATACACATAGCCAAAGATACACCATTTCAAAAATTTCTACATGCACAGTTCAGTGACATTGACTACGCTCTTCCAATTGT
>NW_004444107.1:1292689-1295027 GCF_000243295.1 Trichechus manatus latirostris | reverse complement strand
GGTAGAATGTAGAACATTGTCTTTATAAACTGTTATGCCAATTGAGCTAGATGTTCCCCGAGACCATGGTCCCCACAGCCCTCCGCCCAGCAGTTCAGTCCCTCAGGGAGTTTGGATGTGTCTATGGGGCTTCCAAAGAACTATAACTATATTTTTTTATAATTTCACAAAGAGTTGTCTTTTGTTAACATATCTTCTCTCAACCTTCTTGGTATTAAGACATTTATCCCAGGATTATCTATCTTCCTGGATCCTATCTGAGAAGTTAAAGTATTTTCTGAGTAGAATTGTCTATCCAGGCTAGATGAAAGGTGATTAAAAAAAAAGATTGCCTCAAGGATTCCAAAATATATGTGAAAATAGATATTCTCATATGAGTCTAAAAACGTTCATATTTTCAGAAAGTTTGGTTTCTCTAAAAATTATACTTTTGTAATGCCTTTTACAACAGCATTTCATATCCACATTATTCATTCACAGCCTGCAGACAGAGCTGAGGTATTATTCTTTGGTCGTAATACTGTTTTCCCTCCTTACAACCATGACCAACAATTGATCAACAGTCCAAAGTTTCTGTAGACTAAAAAATGATATATTTTTTTCTTTATCAGATGGTGAGGCTATAGGTGAGGGAGAATAGCTGAAAGATATTTAGGGAAAGCTCTCCCATTATATTCTCAACAGTTAGAAAACAATCTGTAATGAATCAAAGAAAACAAACAAAATTAAATAAAAACAGTGTACTTTAAGCACCTCTGCTGAAACCTTAAGTTTTAATAAATTCTGACCTCTGTTTATGTCTCAAAACTCAAACAGAAGACAAAATTCTTCTCCTTGTAATGACTTAATAATTAATTTCAATAATGTTATCATATTATCCTGTATAAAATGATCAATTCTCATATAATAGTTCACTCCACTGAAAAGGTTAGCTAACTAGTTCAAGGTCACTCATACAACACAGACTCACACATTCTCACTCATACACAGAAGCTTGTACACACACTCACTCACACAAGCTCATAAAAACTGAATTTGGACTTGTAGCCTACTAGACTATAAGAAAATTAATTTCTCTTTGTTAAAGCCATCTACTTGTGGTATTTCTGTTAGAGTAGTACTAGATGACTAAGACATTTACCTTCAATCAATTGACACTGAATTAACTAACAATAACTGTTTATATGCAAATTAAATAATTATCTGAGCAACATAATAGAAAGTGTTCCTTTGCTCCATTTATTGATTTGACTTACAACTTTAACTGAGCATTTCATTAGTTTTAGCTGTCTAGAGCAATAGGAACAAGCTTTACTATAATCATATAGCATAGTAAAGGCCTAGAATAATATTTTCTGTGTGGTATAATGCCAGTATTCTTCAAATTCACAGATGTTTTTATGTTTTACTATGATTATTAATCTACATTATTTCATTTAAAAATATTGAATTAGACTAGAGGAAACAATTTTTTTTTTTAAATTTTAGGTCTAATGAGATTTCAGACATATAAACAGAACATTAAATTAACTTTATCTTCCAAAACTACTAAAAAGCCAATACTTTTGCTCAATACTCATTTATACAAGCTATTTAAAATATAAACAGAAAACATAAGTATCTCACAGAGCTACAAAATAGACCAAAGATAGTATAGTAAGAGCTATTTTTTCCTCTTTTTTTTTTTTTTATTTGTTGTTGTAGTTTAAATGAAGTTTACATTTCTAGTTAGTCTCCCATACAAAATTTTAAACATACATTGTTATGTGACCCTAACTGCTCACCCCATTCTGCAAAACCACACTCCGACTTTCTGCCCCGGATTCCACCTGTCCATTCAACCAGCTCCTAAACCTCTCTGTCTTCCCATCTCACCTCCAGACAGAAGCTGCCCCTTTGGTCTCTTGTATCTGCTTGAGCTAAGAGGCACACTCTTCACGAGTATCACTTTATGTTCCACAGTCCAGTCCAATCCCTGTCTGAAGAATTGGCCTCAGAAATTGTTTTAGTTCTGGGCTGATAGAGTCCAGGGGTCATGCTTTCCAGGGTACCTTTAGTCTCAGCCAGACCATTAAGTATGGTCTATTTACTAGAATCTGAGTTCTGAGGCCCATCTTTCTGGTGCTCCATCCGGGACTCTCTGTTGTGCTCCCTGTCAGGGTGGCCATTGGTGGTAGCCAGGCACCATCTAGTTCTTCTGGTCTCAGGCTGATGAAGTCTCTGGTTTATATGGCCCTTCCTGTCTCTTGAGCTAATACTTTCCTTGTGTTTTTAGTGTTCTTCATTCTCCTTCCTCCAGGTGGTTGGGACCAATTGAAGAATCTTAGATGGCCACTTG
>NW_004444107.1:1290056-1291967 GCF_000243295.1 Trichechus manatus latirostris | reverse complement strand
TTTTACATTCCCACCAACAGTGTATAAATGTTCCAATCTCTCCACAACCTCTCCAGAATTTATTAATTTTTGTTTTTTGGATGAATGCTAGCCTTGTTGGGGTGAGATGATATCTCATTATAGTTTTGATCTGCATTTCTCTAATGGCTAATGATCGTGAGCATTTCTTCATGTGTCTGTTAGCCGACTGAATATCTTCTTTGGTGAAGTGCCTGTTCATATCCTTTGCTGATTTTGTAATTGTGTTTTTTGTCTTTTTGTTGTTGAGGTTTTGCAGTGTCTTATAAATTTTAGAGATTAGACGCTGATCGGATTTGTCGTAGCCAAACATTTTTTCCCAGTCTGTAGGTTGTCTTTTGACTCTTTTGGTGAAGTCTTCTGATGAGAATAAGTGTTTGATTTTTTAGATGCTCCCATTTATCTAGTCTCTCTTCTGGTGCTTGTGCATTGTTACTTATGGTTTGTATTGTGTTTATGCCATGTATTAGGGCTCCTAGCGTTGTCCCTATTTTTTCTTCCATGATCTTTATCATTTTAGATTTTATATTTAAGTCTTTGATCCATTTTGAGTTAATTTTTGTACATAGTGTGAGGTATGGGTCTTGTGTCAGTTTTTGGAATATAAATATCCAGTTATGCCAGCACCATTTGTTAAAGAGACTGTCTTTTCCCCAGTTAATGGACTTTGGGCCTTTGTCAAATATTAGCTTCTCATAAGTGGATAAGCTTATATCTGGATTTTGAACTCTGTTCCATTGGTCTATGTATCTGTTGTTGTACTGTCTTGACTACCGTGGCAGTATAATAGGTCCTAAAATCAGGTAGTGTAAGGTCTCCCACGTTGTTCTTCTTCTTGAGTAATGCTTTATTTGGGGCCTCTTCCCTTTCCATATGAAGTTGGTGATTTGTTTCTCCATCTCATTAAAAAATGCTGGTGGAATTTGGATCGGGATTGCATTTATCTGTAGATTGCTTTGGGTAGAATTGACATTTTTATATGTTGAGTCTACCGATCCATGAGCAAGGTATATTTTTCCACTTACACAGGTTGTTTTTAGTTTCTTGCAGTAGTGTGTTGTAGTTTTCTCTGCATAGATGTTTTATGTCTCTAGTTAAATTTATTCCTAAGTATTTTATCTTCTTGTGGGCTATTGTAAATGGTATTGATTTGGTGATTTCCTTTTCAAGGTTCTCTTTATTGGTGTAAAGGAATCCAATTGATTTTTGTATGTTTATCTTGTATCCTGAAACTTTGCTGAAGTCTTCTATTAGTTCCAGTAGTTTTCTTGTGGATTCTTTGGGGTTTTCTGTGTGTAAGATCATATTATCTGCAAATAGAGATACTTTGACTTATTCCCTACCAATTTGGATGCGTTTATTTCTTTTTTCTAGCCTAAGTGCTCTGGATAGAACCTCCAGCACAATGTTGAATAATAGTGGTGATAGAGGGCATCCTTGTCTGGTTCCTGTTCTCAAGGGGAATGCTTTCAAAGTCTCTCCATTTAGGATGATGTTGGATGTTGGTTTTGTATAAATGGCAATTATATTGAGGAATTTTCCTTCTATTTCCTATTTTTTTGAGAGTTTTTATCATGAATGGGTGTTGGACTTTGTCAAATGCCTTTTCTGCATGGATTCATAAGATCATGTGGTTCTTGTCTTTTGTTTTATTTATGTGATGGATTACATTGATTGTTTTTCCTATGATGAACCATGCCTGCATACCTAGTATAAATCCCACTTGGTCATGGTGAATTATTTTTTTGATACGTTGCTGAATTCTATTGGTTAAAACTTTGTTGAGGATTTTTGCATCAATGTTAATGAGGGATATCGGTCTGTACTTTTCTTTTTTTGTGGTGTCTTTACCTGGTTTTGGTATCAGTGTTATGCTGTCTTCATAGAATGAAT
>NW_004444107.1:1281702-1287823 GCF_000243295.1 Trichechus manatus latirostris | reverse complement strand
ATAACATTTTTAAGTTCTGCTACTACTTTGTCTGTATGTTCCTTGGATGTTTCTGTATTTTGTAGAATCTCTTTTCTAATTTCTAGAAGAGTTCTGTATATTAATCTTTTGTATTCTGCCTCTGGTAATTCCAAGAAATTCTCTTCCTCCAGAGAATTTATTGATTCTTTATTTTGGAAGCTTGCTGAAGCCATCATGGAGTGCCTCTTTATGTGATTTTTATATTGACTGTTGTCTCCAAGCCATCAAGAAGTTATTATAATTTTATTTTATATTTGTTTAGTGAGACCTCTCTTCTTGTCTTGTTTTCTTTTGATATGCCCAAATAGGTTGCTCGTGTGCACTAGTTTGATTATTAGTGTCTTTGAAGTTCTAACGTCCTGTCACCAGGTAGTTAGTTCTGTAGCTAAGTCTGTGCACACAGGAGTCCTTTAAATTTTCCTGTATGGGTTCAGCTCAAGTGTCCAGGCATTCAGTCACCAAGTGTGTTGTGCAGGCTCTCACCTACAGTCTTAGAGATGCATGGGTGATTGGTGTAGGCACTGGTGTCTGGATGCAGTGAGGGGTCACGTGCTGAGCAAGGCAGGGTGTTGACGGCTGCCCCTGAGTGTATGAAAGGAAAGTGTGTCCCTATTTCCTAGAGCAAGTAGGTAGGTGAGTTTTGCAGCCGGACTATGATCACCCTACTCTGTTGGCTGTAAGGACTCGAGGGCACCACATAACTTGGACCCCTGTAGCAGGTGACTAGGTGGCATAGGTCCTCAAACCCCTGGTGCCTCGTTAAAGGGCAGGGCTGTGTCAAGGGTCACAAATCTGCCACCTCACAGCTGAAACAGTCGAAGCTAGACTTCAGGTGTTTACCCTGTTGTACTGTGGTAGTGAGGGCTTACATTATTGAGATGGGTCCACAGAAGTCTATATGGGGTGATAGTCAAAGTCTGCGGACCCCTTATGCCTGTGCCTAGCAAAGGAGCTGTGCAGACCCCGAGTTCCTGGCGTAAGGGAGCCAGTAGCTTATTTGTTCCCTCTCCAAGGCCAGGAGAATGGGTCAGGGAGCCTTTTGGGATCACTTCTGGCCCAGGGGACTCAGAGACTTCAGAGCGCTGGACCATACAGAGCAGGGAGAGAGGAGGTAAAAGGGAGAGAAGTTTTTCCCAAACGGGCTTGTTTTTTTTTTTTTTTAAATCCCCATGAAAGGCCACATGCATGTACTTATCTTTAGCCACTTGGGAGCTGATTTTCACTGGTTCAGAGTGTCCAAGCAGAATCTCTGCTGCCGGATCTCTCTCAGTGTGGAAACTGCATCCCGAGCAAACGCTCAGAGCTGTATGCCTGCTTCCCTGTGCACCTCCGACTGACCTGGTCGGGGCTGAAGAGCTGCAGCTCCAGCTGAGCCTGGTATGGCACTTCTTGCTTCTTCCAAACCATCTCCCTCTCCCCCTGCCACTCAGTCTGATTCTTCAACTTTGCCTCTTTCAGGGCTCCTAGATATTCATATACAATCAAATCACTTGTTTTTCCAGGTCTTTGTTGTAAGAGGGATATAGCAAGCTGTCTGACTATTCTGCCATCTTGGCCTCTCCTCTATACTAAGAGCTATTGAGGCTAAAGGTTAAGCACCCATCTTCATTTACTACTTCATAAAAATCAGAGTCTAGATCACTTAATTTCTCATATGGCATCAACCATATTCCATACACATATTATATACTTCAATTCTAGTAAAAAGATCATAATTTAAAAGATGAGAAAAATTTTTGATGATTGCTTCTACAAATATGAATTATTCACTTGTAAAAGTAAAATTTAGAAAGAAGATATAAAATTTCTTGGATATCTGAAACTATTATTATGCGTACATTTCTACTTTAATCACTACTAATATAAAACGTTGATCTTAACTAAGCTGATATTGTCCAATAACTTCTATCTAAGACCATTACTTACATAATTCAATAATGTTATTTTTCTGGTTAAATATTCTTGCCTTCCTGCTGATAAAATATGATATTTAATGTAGCGCATGCATTCAATGGCATACTACTCAACTAGTAACAGAAATGAAGCTTTGATATATGTTGCAATATGGATGGAGCTTGAAGACATGCTGATTGAAATAAGTCAATCACAAAAGGAAAAATATTGTTCGATCTCACTTATATAAAAAGACAAGGACAGGCAAATGTATAGAGACCAAAGTTTATTAGTGGTTACCGGGAGCAGGAGGAAGTGGGGGAAGGTGAGAGGTTATTGCTTATGGGGTACTGAGTTTTAGTTTACAGTGATGGAAAAATTGCATTGATTATGGGTAGAGTCTTTTAGCTAATTAATGTAATTGCTTTCAATAAGTTGTACACTTGTAAAAAGTTGAATTGGCAAAAGTTGTGTGATAGGTATATTTACAACAATGACAAACAAAAAACAAAAGGATAGCTGCTGAGGCTGCTTATGTACTACTGAACACCTCATAAGATTTAAGTACTTGGTTTGGATGTTTAGGGTAATGATTTCAAGGGACATCCCAGTTAATTAGCATAGTAATGTGTTTAGTGCATCTGTTCTACCCCTAGTTCATTGCATAGTACCAGGTTCTTAAAAGCTTGCAAGCAACCATCTGAGTCACAACAATTGGTCTCTATCCTCCTGGAGAAACAGAGGAAGAAGGAGAGCCAGGTATAGGAGAAGAAAATGGAATGTGTGGCTAGTAGTCTTCATGCCTCCTCTGCCATGAGACCAAAAGAACTGGATGGTGCCCAGCTACGTTACTGAATATTTGACCAAATATTCTATAGAAGAATCCTGATCAAAGGGGGAAAGGGCAGAAATAAATTTTAAATTTGGAATCCAGATTTTCTGCAACCATTGAGGCTGGATGAATCCCTGAAACTATTGCCCTAAAATAATCTTTAAACCTTAAACCAAAAATGTCCCCTGAAGTCTTCTTAAAACCAAACAATAGTTTATCTTAAATAGTAAAAAATATCTGTCTTGAGCATTGCACTCTTTTAATACCTATCTATATGAGATGAAATTGACAAAAGCAACTAGAGAGATTAGATAGGAACCTTAGGGGGCAATGAGTTTATGTTAATGGTGGAGGAACAACTCAGAAAAGGAGGGTAAGAATGATTGCCCAACTTGAAAAATGTAATCAATGTCACTGAAATGTACATGCAGAAATTTGAATTGGTGTTTTTGCTGTGTATATTCTCAACAACAGCAAACAAAGTAAATTATTTTAAAATGTCATTTAAAAGACTTACACACATTAAACCGATGCATTGAAAATGTGAATGAATTTAACATGAATATATACCCCATTATTTCAGGTAACCTGTCAAAACTTAGGCAGAAAGTATGTAACTAAAGCAGAAAAATTAAATAGGTTTTATTTCACAAATGGGAATCAAATGGAAGAAAAAGTAATTCTACTTGCATTATTTTTACTTGAATGTTACTTAAAGACATTTTGTCTCTTTACTCAATACTTCATTGTATTTTGTCTAAGAAAAAAGGTTATTCTCTTACTGTATAGTAACTATACAATTATCAAATTCAGAAAACGTCATTAATAATATGTTATCAATTGATATATAGTCTATATTAAAATTTCACCAATGTCCAATGAGTGCCTTTTATGACTTTTTTTTCTCCTAATCTGGAATTTAATCCCAAAACATGCATTGTATTTAGTTGTGATGGCTAGCACTTTAAGTTTGCACTCATGCTTATGTGGTAAGAGGTGGCAATTTAACACAAAAAAAGAAAAAGGTATAATTAAAAATACAATTCCCTATATTGCTAGGAAAATGGTGGCATCCAGGACAAGAGTGAAAGATTGGCAATAGAAAGCAGATGTATCTGCGCCAAAATACAAGTAAATTTGTAGGTCTAATGGCATGAAATTGGCACCTATTTTCACAGTATGCACAAAGTAAGATTATCTGCTGAGGGTTAGAGGAGAGTTTGTAGGGTCAGGAGTTTAAAATGATTGAAAAACTTTTGAAACAGCTGTTTCGAGAAAATGGGAAGAGAGCTGGTGAACGAAACAAAAGTTTTTCTTGCAAAACTGAGGGCAAACATGAGGTTGAACACCTTAAATTTTATGGTGGCAACTGTCTCTAAGGTTGTTTTTTATATTCAAGATTTGCTCCAGCATCATTTAGTAAACTCAGAGTAAACAGAGAAAATGCATACTCTGGAAAAAAGGAGCATCCAAGGACTGGAGTTATTCCAGGTGTTTTAAAAAATAGACAGTCGGGAAAGTGCTTGAGTGATATACCATGCAGCCTAGCTGGAAAACTAGAAAACAAAACAAGGTAAACTTGTTGCTGTTGTCATTAGCTGCCATCAAGATGGCCCTAATTCATGGGGACCTCATGCATAATGTGATAAAACCTTTGTGATCATTAGGGTTTTCACTGATTGATTTTATGAAGCCAATCACCAGGCCTTTCTAATCTGTCTTATTCTGGAAACTCTGTTGAAACCTGTTCAGCATCACAACAACACACAAACTTCCACTGACAGTGTTGTTGTTGTTTTTGGCCAGTGAAAACCTCATGGATAGCAGAGGAATATTGTCTAAAATAGTGCCAGAAGATGAGCCCCTCAGGCTGGAAGGCACTCAAAAAAAGACTGGGGAATGTCTGTCTCTTCAAAGTAGAGTCGACCTTACTGATAAAGATGGAGTTAAGCTTTCGGGACCTCCATTTGCTGATATGGCACAACTCAAAATGAGAAAAAACAGTTGCAAAAATCCATTAATGATTGCAATGTGGAATATGCAACATATGAATCAAGGAAAATTGGAAGTTGTCAAAAATGAAATGAAACACTTGAAGATAGATGTCCTAGACTTTACTCAGCTGAAATGGACTGATATTGGTCATTTTGAATTGGACAATCATAAGTTCCACTATCCTGGGAATGACAAATTGAAGATTAATGGCATTGCATTCATAGTCAAAAAGAACATTTCAAGATCTATCCTAAAACACGATGCTTATAATAAAAGGATAATATCCATACGCCTGCAAGGAAGACCAGTTAATATGACTATAATTCAAATTTATGCACCAACCACTAATGCCAAAGATGAGGAAAATGAAGATTTTTGCCAACTTCTGCAGTCTGAAATCGATCAAACATGTAATTAAAATGTATTGGTAATTACTGGTGATTGGAATGCAGAAGTTGGAAACAAACAATGATCAGTAGTTGGAAAATATGGCCTTGGTCATAGAAACAACCAAATGAAAGAGATCCATGATCCTTCCCATTCCAAAGAAAAGTGATCCAAAAGAATGCAGAAATTATCAAACAATATCATTAATACCACATGAAAGTAAAATTATGCTGAAATTAATTCAAAAATAGTTGCAGCAGTACATTGAAAGGTAATTGCCAGAAATTCAAGCCAAATTCAGAAGAGGATATGGAATAAGGGATATCATTGCTGATGTCAGATGGATCCTGGCTGAAAGCAGAGAACACCAGAAAAATGTTTACCTGTGTTTTATTGACTATACAAAGGCATTTGACTGTGTGGCTCATAACAAATTTTGAATAATATTGCAAAGAAAGGAAATTCCAGAACACTTAACTGTGCTCATGTGGAACCTATACATAGACCAAAAGACAGTCATTCAGAAAAAGGGAATAGAGCATAGTTCGACAGGAGGAAAGATGTGTGTCTGGATTGTATCCTTTACCATATTTATTTGGTCGGTTTGCTGATCAAATAATCCAAGAAGCTGGACTATATGAAAGGCATCAGAATCCGAGGAAAGCTCGTTAAAACCTGCAATATGCAGATGACATAACCTTGCTTACCAAAGATAAAGACAACTGGAAAGCACTTACTAATGAAGTCAAAAAAAAAAAAGTTATATTGTCCCCTGTGATGGTTAAGATTGTGTGTCAACTTGGCTGGGCCATTCTCTGTGTTTTAATGTAATCACTCCCATGATTGAATATACTGTGAGTAGCCAATCAGATGAAAGGGAGTCTCCTTGGGGGTGTGGCCTGCATCTGTATATAAGCAGACATTCTGGCTTTTTGCTTTCTCTGGATCCTGCGGCTGCTTCCTGTCATCTCATCTCCCGTTATTGGGACTTGA
>NW_004444107.1:1275016-1281274 GCF_000243295.1 Trichechus manatus latirostris | reverse complement strand
TCAGAATAACAAATGATAAACCCTGAAATATATTAAATGTACCCAAACTCAGTTAATAGACAACAAATGAACTAATCTGCAGCTTTTTCATAATCTAACCATATGGCCATGACACATGGGGATTTAAGAATAACAGGGTTAAAATCACAGGAAATTTGTTCTCATAGGGCATTCACATATTCTATTTTATATATGAAGGAATAGAATCTTAATATTGCATGATTTATGATTTATGATGTGTTTGATTTTTATGACAATTTGAGGTCATTTGAGGTTTTAAAAAGATAAGTGAAAGGTGAGTACGGAGTACCAAACCAATATGCCTTAAAAAACAAATCAGTTCTTCAAATATATACAAAATGGACATAAGGTAAACATTAACATGGAAGTCATGAGTAATAAAAGTAAAAAGAAAAGAGAAAGTAACTGCTTTTCAGCAAAGCTTTAGAAAGAATAAAGCAAAGCAGTCACAAAGAAAACCTGCCACTTGCAAAGTTATTTGCCATTGCAGCGATTAATTTCTAGTTTATAATGAGTTTTATTTCCATGCCTGGGAGTAATACATTAATTTCATGCCCAATTTAGACCAAAGTTAGCCACAGAATCACTTATAAATATAAGGTCCAGTTATATCTCATCTTAGCTTTTCAGCAATATCAGCCAAGATGATACTAATGCAATATCAATGAGATATGGGCAAGAGTTGTTTTAGGTCTTTAATGAAAGAAAAGATTATAACTTGAACAACACACATAACTTTTGACCTATTCAGCTATTATGGATCTATATTATCAGAGAAAATTTGAATCAATTCCCAAAATTTAGGGTGATATTAGTCTTTTTTTCTATGTATATCGCTATATCCTCTGAAGCCTGAGAGTCCACTTCAAACAGAGTGACAACTGGCAAGCAAGTTCCATCCTCCTTTGTGCTTAACTCCATCCCATTACAATTTTAAAGGGCATTTTTAGCAGAGTAAACTATTATATTATGTGAGAGGATTATAATAACTATTGGAGGAAAGAAAGTTTTCTTTAGGAAAATAAAATATGTGTTACAATGGTGAGATATCTTGATTTAATTAATAAAGAAGTATATAGACCTCTTTAGGATGCAGAGATAAAAATAACGAAGCCAGAAGTTTTCTAGGAGACTTTTTTGATGTTCTTAAACTGGAATAAGGGTCCTATGTTGTTATCAGTTGTCATTGAATGTGCTCCAGATGATGGCCACCCTGTGTACAACATAACAAAATGCTGTTCAATCTTATGCTATTTTATTGGACAGCATTTTGTGATCCATAAGGTTTTCATTGTCTAATTTTTAGAAGTAGAATTGTTGCTGTTGTTAGGTGCAGTCACATCATTTGTGACTCATAGTGCCCTACGTACAACAGAATGAAATGCTGCCAGGTCCTGTGCCATCCTCACAGTCATTGTTATGCTGGAGCCCATTGCTGCAGCCACTGTGTCACTCCATCTCATTGAGGGTCTTCTTCTTTTTCACTGACCCTCTACTTTACCAAGCATGATGTCCTTCTCCAGGGACTGATCCCTCCTGACAACATATCCAAAGTCTGTGAGACGTAATCTCACCATCCTTGCTTCTAAGGAGCATTCTGGTTGTACTTCTTCCAAGACAGATTTGTTCATTCTTTCGGCAGTTCATGGTTTTTTCTGTATTTTTCACCAACATCACAATTCAAAGACATCAGTTCTTCTTCTATCTTCCTTATTCATCATCCAGCTTTCATATGCATGTGAGGTGATTGAAAACACCATGGATTGGGTCAGGGGCACCTTAGTCTTCAAGGTGACATCTCTGCTTTTTAACACTTTAAAGAGATCTTTTGCAACCGATTTGCCTAATGCAATGCATCGTTTGGTTTCCTGACTGCTCCTTCCATGGGTGTTGATTGTGGATCCAAGTAAAATGAAATGCTTGACAACTTCAATCTTTTCTCCATTTATTGTGATATTGCTTATTGGTTCAGTTGTGAGGCTTTTTGTTTTCTTTATGTTGAGGTGTAATCCATAATGAAGGCCATGGTCTTTGATCTTCAGCAGTAAGTGCTTCAAGTCCTCTTCACTTACAGGAAGCAAAGTAGTGTCATCCACATAATGCTGGTTGTTAATGAGCCTTCCTCCAATTCTGATGTCCCATTCTTCTTCATATAGTCCAGCTTCTCAGATTATTTGCTCAGCACACAGATTGAATAAGTATGGTGAAAAGATATGACCCTGATGCACACCTTTCCTGACTTTGAAACACTGTATCCCCTTGTTCTGTTTGAATGACTGCCTCTTGATCCATGTACAGGTTCCTCATGAGCACAATTAAGTGTTCTGGAATTCCCATTATTTGCAATGTTATGCACAATTTGTTATGATCCACACAGTTAAATGCCTTTGCATAGTCAATAAAGCACAGGTAAACATCTTTCTGGTATTCTCTTGTTTCAACCAGGATCCATCTGACATCAGCAGTGATATCCCTTGTTCCATGCCCTCTTCTGAATCCAGCTTGAATTTCTGGCAGTTCCCTGTTGATAAACTGGTGCAGCTGCTTTTGAATGGTCTTCAGTAAAATTTTACTTGTGTGTAAATGATGTGACTGCACCTAATGATGATATTGTTTGATAACTTCTGCATTGGGTTGCATCACCTTTTTTGGGAATAGGTATAAATATAGATCTTTTACAATCAGTTGGCCAGGTAGCTGTCTTCCAAATTTCTTGGCATAGACAAGTGAGCACTTCCAGCATTGCATCCGTTTGCTGAAACATCTCAATTGGTATTCCATCAATCCCTGGAGCCTTGTTTTTCATCATCACTTTCACTGCAGCTTGGACTTCTTCTTTCAGTACCGTCAGTTCCTGATCATTTTCTACCTCCTGAAATAGTTGAATGCCGACCAGTTCTTTTTGGTATAGTGACTCTGTATTCCTTCCATCTTCTTTTGATGCTTTCCTCATCGTTTAATATTTTCCCCATAGAATCCTTCATTATTGCAACTTAAGGCTTGATTTTTTTCTTCAGTTCTTTCAGCTTGAGAAATGCTGAACATGTTCTTCCCTTTTGGTTTTCTGTCTCCAGGTCTTTGCACATGTCATTATAATACTTTATTTTGCCTTCTCGAGCTGCCCTTTGAAATCTTCTGTTTAGCTCTTTTACTTTATCATTTCTTCCTTTCACTTTAGCTACTGGACGTTCAAGAGCTCTTTAACTTGCTTTTGGAAGTAGGATGCCAAATATTTTTCTTAGTCTCTTTTAGTTTGGAAGCTATGCTAAAACCTATCCACCATGGATGACCCTGTTGGTGTGTGAAATACCAATGGCATAGCTTTCAGCATCATAGCAACATGCAAGCCATCACAGTACAACAAACTGACAGATTCTAGTCTACTCTTATAGCATCCTTGTAATTATCTATATGAAACTTATTTTGTTTTTACAATATTTAGATTGTTGATAACAATGATCATTAAAGTTGTGTGTAAAGTTGACTGGGTCATGATTCTCAGAGGTTTGGCAGTTATGATGTAGTTTGGCGGTTATATAATGATGTAATCACTTTCATGATAAGATCTGATATAGTATGATCACCTCCATAATGGGATCTACTGTGAGTAGCCAATCAACTGGAAGGGAGTTTCCTTGGAGGTGTTGCCCACATCAATATAGGTGGACTTTCTCAAAAGGTTTGAGGGCTTTTGCTCACTCTGGATCCTGCAGCTGGTTCCTGTTCATCTCACCTCCGGTTCTTGGGACTTAAGCTACCAGCTTACCTGCCAATCTTGGGATTCATTAGTCTCCATAGCCTGTAAGCCAGAGGCCTGTTGTCTGACCTGCCAATCTTGGGTTCACCAGCCCCTGTAGCTATGTAAGTCAGGAGAAGCCTCCAGCTTGACCCATGGACTTGGTACTTTCAGCCTCTACAACCACGTGAGCCATTTTCTTGATATAAATCTCTCTACGTATATATATTTTATATATATATATAAGAAATAATATATATAATTATATTTAAAGTCTTTCTCTCTCCATTTTATATATATAATAGAGAGAGAGAGAAAGAAAGACTTCATTGGTTTTGCTTCTTTAGAGAACTCAGCCTAAGACAGTAACTTTCTGTCAGATTAACTTTTTAGTGACATTTTAAGGAGTAGATCCTATTTTTCATTTCTACATCCCTAAAATTTTCAAACTCAGTGTGATAAAGCGACAACAAATATTTGTAAGGTGAGAAAATGAAAGAAAACAATGAACAAATTGATGCTATGTTGCTAATGGATGAAAAATATAATTAAAAAATGTCTAGAATGGGGATTTTGTTTGGAAAATGTTTACTTTTTTTTTTCTCCCAGTCAGTTTTGGCAGATATAGACCATACATATCATTTGTTTTGTAAGCTTTTACAACAATATGGATAAGTACTGGGACAATTAGGCATCCATAGGCAATAACAAAAAATAAACAAACCTTATTTGGAAACTCACAAGATGTACAAGTCAATTTAAAATGCATCATGTATTTAAATGTAAAATATAAAACTATAAAGCTTTTAGATGAAAACGTTGGATAATATACAGAAAATAATTCAAAAAGTTCAAGGATGTAAATATAAAATGATAAAACTTTTAAACGGAAACAAGAGAAAATCTTAGACATGTTAACAAAAACGTAGTCCATAATATAATCAATTAAAACCTTTTGTCTTGCAAAATACCCTGTTAAGGGGATGAAAAGACAAGCTACAGACAGAAAGAACATTGGCAAACTGTGTATCTGAGGAAAACCTAGAATCTGGAAAGAACTCTCAAACTCAACAGTAAAAACAAGCAAGCACGCAAACAACTAACCTAATTAGAAAACAAGCAAAACGCAGAAACAGACATTTTCTAAGGAGGAGGTACAGGTAGCAAATAAACACATAAATGTATATTCAACATTATTAGTCATTAGGGAAATGCAAACTATCACCACAATGAGAACATATCTATGAGACTAGCTGAAATTAAAAGCAACAGCAACAACAAAAATGCAATATCAAATGCTGGCAAGGATGTGGAGAAACTGGATATCGCATACATTGCTAGTAGGAATGTACGACAGTATAGCTACTCTGGAAAATAGTTTGACAGTTTCTTATAAAACTAAACGTACATTTACAACACTGAACATTTCCAGTCTATGACATTTATCCCAGAGAAATAAGAACTTAGTTTCACACAAATACCTGCACACCAATGTAATGAGCCCCTAGATTAAAAAAAGAGAGAGAGAGAGAAAGAACATTACGATTTCTACGGAAGCCTTCTTTGTCACTCCATTCTCCCACAGTGATAGATTTGATTATTATTATGTGGTCAATCCCACTGTGTGAAAAAAGGACTCCGTCACTTATGCTGCCCTCCTTTTTTAATCCTCTTGGGCTTCGAAAACCTCTGCGTCTCGCCTGGGCTGCCACTATTATATCTCAACCACTTCCACCCTTGGACCTCCCATCCCACTTAGGCTATAGCATCTCACACTGAGCAACACAATTGTCTCCGTTTCCCTTTTGTGTAGCTTCAACTTTTTCTTTAAGTAAACATTTTAAATGTTTTAAAACTGAGTGTGAAATCAGCAAGTAGCAGTAAATACTGAGCCTCTGCCTAGACCCCCATAAGATATCTAAAACATATGATAAATCCAAATAACAGCTTTTTCCTTCTGTTAGGTTGGTATGCTGCTATTGAGCAGAGAATGAAACACTATCAGAACTGCAGACCAGCCGGAACACTACCGACTTTTCTAAAAAGACTAAATCAGTTTTAATTCACCTGTTTCAGCTAATTCTTTGGAAAATCCTATTGCCATTTAAAACTACCATGTTTCACATTGCCATCTTTCCTCCCATAGTAGTATACACATCCTTCGCTATTTAACCAAGATTCCCCTCTCTCCTCTCTCCAAATTGATTTCACTGCACATTCTGAACCCACTGGTCCTTTGTAAACAAATCCTCATCTGTAATTTTTCCTCTTTGCATTCCCTTCATTTCCTGTGTTAACTATAAATAGGTTCTTCCTCTCAAGTTAAGGCTACTTTACTCATATTTTCTAACTTCCAAGTGTCTAAGAGTGAATTCTGACTGATGGTGAACTGTGTGTGTATGTGTGTCAGAGTAGAACTGTGCTCCACAGGCTTTTTTTTTTTTCCTATATTTTATTGTACTTCAGGTGAAGGCTTACAGAACTAATAGTTTCTCATGAAA
>NW_004444107.1:1273180-1274771 GCF_000243295.1 Trichechus manatus latirostris | reverse complement strand
CTTCTGCCTTCTGGTGCTTGTCACTGGACTCCTGCACCTCGTTAGTCTCATTTGGTTTTATGGGGCTGTCCACTCCCAGGCTGAACAGTGAACCTTGGAGGTAACTTCACCACTGAGCTAAAAGGGTGTCTGGAGGCCATACTCTCGAGGTTTCTCCAGTCTCCTTTAGGCCAGTAAATCTCCACAGGCTTTTTAATGGCTGATTTTACAGAAGTAGATCACCAGGCCTTTCTTCAGAGGTGCCTCTGGGGGAACTCCAAAGACCAACTTTTGGAGTACAGCCAAATGTGTTAACCATTTCCATATTTAAAAATTAAATGTTGGGGTCTCAGATCTGTTTGATGTCCAATATAGCTTTTACATCTCTCCTCTGCCCTTTTGTAAAATAGTCTTTTTTGAGACTCATGTCACCCTCAAAGCACCCTTCTGCACATTATCATTATTGTCAAGTAAATTTGTGTTCATGTACTACAGATTTGGAACCTAGATTATGTCTTCCTTTCCATTTAAAAATTTTCCCATATTTTCACAGACTTTAAGTTTCATCTGGAATTTCCAGAAGTGCATAGCCACATAGAGACTGGGCAGTATCATATTCACTGAATGTCCCTGCATATTCTTTCTCATAGCTACACCTCTACTTTTTTTAATAACATGAGCTCTTACATCATACATGTGCAATATCGACATGAAAGATATTATGCTTGCATTCCATCTTTCTTATGAAGCTACTGTCTAGTCAGGTTTCGATATCACTAAAAAAAGGCTTGAAGCACACACAGACAGTGCATGGAATAATGCTTTACTTATATAGAGAAGAGACAGAACAAGGTCAGCTTCACTAGCAGGTGCCAGTTCCCCACGGCCAGGGAGATGATTCCCGCAGCCAGGACACAGTCCTCTTGTGTCACAGGCGAGAGACTTCAGTCACAACCCACCCAGAACAGATATAGATGTGAGGTTGACCAGGTATCACATGGTGCCTGAGCATGAGCAGAACAGAGAAAGTTACTGTGTGCCCAGAATAGGAAGGAAGGCAATAGAGAGAAACCCACTTCCCAGCCTCAACTATCAGAGAATATTTTGAGCCCAAGGCCTCTGATTAGGTAACACAGATGGGAAGCTCAGGGACTGCAGCAGACTGTCCTTCCAATAGTTATCCTTAGTATACTTATTCTTTGTCCTATTGAAAATTTCAGTCCTATGATGCCGTAGTATTTTTGTTTTTTTCTATGACTTCTGTTTATTTGTCATTTTTAGCTCTCCATTCTGAAGAGGAGTATATACTATTATATTAATTAAATCAAGATACTGTACCATTATAACATGCAGGCTTTGTTTTCCTAAAGAGAACTTTCTTTCCCTTCAATAGTTATTATAATCCATTCACATAATGTAATAGTTTGCTCAATTATGTAGGGTATTTATCACCCTTTAGATAAGTGGTATCTATGGTGAAGCATGAGACAGTACACAATACTGGGGAAACCAGCCCAACTTGTACAAGGAAAATTTTGGAAACTCCATAGACACATCCAAACTCCCTGAGGGACTGAATTGCTGGGCGGAGGGCTGTGGGGACCATGGTCTC